>NW_027228399.1:0-99900 GCF_037783145.1 Equus przewalskii
AAAGGCACAATGTTTAGGCTTATTTCCAAAGGGCGAGTTGGGCCCCACAGCATCTTGCTTCCAGCTCTTTGGGAAGCTAAGAAACCACTCGCTCTGCACAGTGCTCTTACAGCCTACCGGGAACATCTCTTCCAAAGGCCTGTGAAACGCAGTTTCTTTGCAGGACTGATCTGGCTGGAGTAGGACTTCTGCTCTGGGTATGCCACGTTGCCCTAGAGTTGAAATGCACAACGTGCCGGCTTCTTTCCAAAGGGCGAGTTGGGCCCCACAGCATCTTGCTTCCAGCTCTTTGGGAAGCTAAGAAACAACTCGCTCTGCACAGTGCTCTTACAGCCTACCGGCAACATCTCTTCCAAAGGCCTGTGAAACGCAGTTTCTTTGCAGGCCTGATCTGGCTGAAGTAGGACTTCTGCTCTGGTTGTGCCACATTGCCCTAGAGCTGAAAGGCACAACGTGCCGGCTTCTTTCCAATGCGTGAGATGGGACCCACAGCATCTTGCTTCCAGCTCTTTGGGAAGCTAAGAAACAACTCGCTCTGCACAGTGCTCTTACAGCCTACCGGGAACATCTCTTCCAAAGGCCTGTGAAACGCAGTTTCTTTGCAGGCCTGATCTGGCTGAAGTAGGACTTCTGCTCTGGGTGTGCTCCATTGCCCTGAGCTGAAAGGCACAACGTGCAGTCTTCTTTCCATAGGGCGAGTTGGGCCCCACAGCATCTTGCTTCCAGCTCTTTGGGAAGCTAAGAAACAACTCGCTCTGCACAGTGCTCTTACAGCCTACCGGGAACATCTCTTCCAAAGGCCTGTGAAACGCAGTTTCTTTGCAGGCCTGATCTGGCAGAAGTAGGACTTCTGCTCTGGGTGTGCTACATTGCCCTAGAGCTGAAAGGCACAACGTGCAGGCTTCTTTCGAAAGGGCGATTTGGGCCCCACAGCATCTTGCTTCCAGCTCTTTGGGAAGCTAAGAAACAACTCGCTCTGCACAGTGCTCTTACACACTAGTGGGAACATCTCTTCCAAAGGCCTGTGAAACGCAGTTTCTTTGCAGGCCTGATCTGGCTGAAGTAGGACTTCTGCTCTGGGTGTGCTGCATTGCCCTAGAGCTGAAAGGCACAACGTGCAGGCTTCTTTCCAAAGGGCGAGTTGGGCCCCACAGCATCTTGCTTCCAGCAATTTGGGAAGCTAAGAAACACCTGCTCTGCACAGTGCTCTTACAGCCTACCGGGAATATCTCTTCCAAAGGCCTGTGAAACGCAGTTTCTTTGCAGGCCTGATCTGGCAGAAGTAGGACTTCTGCTCTGGGTGTGCTACATTGCCCTAGAGCTGAAAGGCACAACGTGAAGGCTTCTTTCCAAAGGGCGAGTAGGCCCCCACATCATCTTGCTTCCAGCTCTTTGGGAAGCTAAGAAACAACTCGCTCTGCACAGTGCTCTTACAGCCTACCGGGAACATCTCTTCCAAAGGCCTGTGAAACGCAGTTTCTTGGCAGGCCTCATCTGGCTGAAGTAGGACTTCTGCTCTGGGTGTGCCACATTGCCCTAGAGCTCAAAGGCACAACGTGCAAGCTTCTTTCCAAAGGGCGAGTAGGCCCCCACATCATCTTGCTTCCAGCTCTTTGGGAAGCTAGGAAACAACTCGCTCTGCACAGTGCTCTTACAGCCTACCGGGAACATCTCTTCCAAAGGTCTGTGAAACGCAGTTTCTTTGCAGGCCTGATCTGGCTGAAGTAGGACTTCTGCTCTGGGTGTGCCACATTGCCCTAGAGCTGAAAGGCACAACGTGCCGGCTTCTTTCCAATGCGTGAGATGGGACCCACAGCATCTTGCTTCCAGCTCTTTGGGAAGCTAAGAAACAACTCGCTCTGCACAGTGCTCTTACAGCCTACCGGGAACATCTCTTCCAAAGGCCTGTGAAACGCAGTTTCTTTGCAGGCCTGATCTGGCTGAAGTAGGACTTCTGCTCTGGGTGTGCTCCATTGCCCTGAGCTGAAAGGCACAACGTGCAGTCTTCTTTCCATAGGGCGAGTTGGGCCCCACAGCATCTTGCTTCCAGCTCTTTGGGAAGCTAAGAAACAACTCGCTCTGCACAGTGCTCTTACAGCCTACCGGGAACATCTCTTCCAAAGGCCTGTGAAACGCAGTTTCTTTGCAGGCCTGATCTGGCAGAAGTAGGACTTCTGCTCTGGGTGTGCTACATTGCCCTAGAGCTGAAAGGCACAACGTGCAGGCTTCTTTCGAAAGGGCGATTTGGGCCCCACAGCATCTTGCTTCCAGCTCTTTGGGAAGCTAAGAAACAACTCGCTCTGCACAGTGCTCTTACACACTAGTGGGAACATCTCTTCCAAAGGCCTGTGAAACGCAGTTTCTTTGCAGGCCTGATCTGGCTGAAGTAGGACTTCTGCTCTGGGTGTGCTACATTGCCCTAGAGCTGAAAGGCACAACGTGCAGGCTTCTTGCCAAAGGGCAAGTTGGGCCCCACAGCATCTTGCATCCAGCTCTTTGGGGAGCTAAGAAACAACTCGCTCTGCACAGTGCTCTGGCAGCCTACCGGGAACATCTCTTCCAAATGCCTGTGAAACGCAGTTTCTTTGCAGGCCTGATCTGGCTGAAGTAGGACTTCTGTTCTGGGTGTGCTGCATTGCCCTAGAGCTGAAAGGCACAACGTGCAGGCTTCTTTCCAAAGGGCGAGTTGGGCCCCACAGCATCTTGCTTCCAGCAATTTGGGAAGCTAAGAAACACCTGCTCTGCACAGTGCTCTTACAGCCTACCGGGAATATCTCTTCCAAAGGCCTGTGAAACGCAGTTTCTTTGCAGGCCTGATCTGGCAGAAGTAGGACTTCTGCTCTGGGTGTGCTACATTGCCCTAGAGCTGAAAGGCACAACGTGCAGGCTTCTTTCCAAAGGGCGAGTAGGCCCCCACATCATCTTGCTTCCAGCTCTTTGGGAAGCTAAGAAACAACTCGCTCTGCACAGTGCTCTTACAGCCTACCGGGAACATCTCTTCCAAAGGCCTGTGAAACGCAGTTTCTTGGCAGGCCTCATCTGGCTGAAGTAGGACTTCTGCTCTGGGTGTGCCACATTGCCCTAGAGCTCAAAGGCACAACGTGCAAGCTTCTTTCCAAAGGGCGAGTAGGCCCCCACATCATCTTGCTTCCAGCTCTTTGGGAAGCTAGGAAACAACTCGCTCTGCACAGTGCTCTTACAGCCTACCGGGAACATCTCTTCCAAAGGCCTGTGAAATGCAGTTTCTTTGCAGGCCTGATCTGGCTGAAGTAGGACTTCTGCTCTGGGTGTGCCACATTGCCCTAGAGCTGAAAGGCACAACGTGCCGGCTTCTTTCCAAAGGGCGAGTTGGGCACCACAGCATCTTGCTTCCAGCTTTTTGGGAAGCGAAGTATCAACTCGCTCTGCACAGTGCTCTTACAGCCTACTGGGAACATCTCTTCCAAAGGCCTGTGAAACGCAGTTTCTTTGCAGGCCTGATCTGGCTGAAGTAGGACTTCTGCTCTGGGTGTGCTACATTGCCCTAGAGCTGAAAGGCACAACGTGCAGGCTTCTTTCCAAAGGGCGAGTAGGCCCCCACATCATCTTGCTTCCAGCTCTTTGGGAAGCTAGGAAACAACTCGCTCTGCACAGTGCTCTTACAGCCTACCGGGAACATCTCTTCCAAAGGCCTGTGAAACGCAGTTTCTTTGCAGGCCTGATCTGGCTGAAGTAGGACTTCTGCTCTGGGTGTGCTACATTGCCCTAGAGCTGAAAGGCACAACGTGCCGGCTTCTTTCCAATGCGTGAGTTGGGACCCACAGCATCTTGCTTCCAGCTCTTTGGGAAGCTAAGAAACAACTCGCTCTGCACAGTGCTCTTACAGCCTCCCGGGAACATCTCTTCCAAAGGCCTGTGAAACGCAGTTTCTTTGCAGGCCTGATCTGGCTGAAGTAGGACTTCTGCTCTGGGTGTGCTACATTGCCCTGAGCTGAAAGGCACAACGTGCAGTCTTCTTTCCATAGGGCGAGTTGGGCCCCACAGCATCTTGCTTCCAGCTCTTTGGGAAGCTAAGAAACAACTCGCTCTGCACAGTGCTCTTACAGCCTACCGGGAACATCTCTTCCAAAGGCCTGTGAAACGCAGTTTCTTTGCAGGCCTGATCTGGCAGAAGTAGGACTTCTGCTCTGGGTGTGCTACATTGCCCTAGAGCTGAAAGGCACAACATGCAGGCTTCTTTCCAAAGGGCGATTTGGGCCCCACAGCATCTTGCTTCCAGCTCTTTGGGAAGCTAAGAAACAACTCGCTCTGCACAGTGCTCTTACACACTAGTGGGAACATCTCTTCCAAAGGCCTGTGAAACGCAGTTTCTTTGCAGGCCTGATCTGGCTGAAGTAGGACTTCTGCTCTGGGTGTGCTACATTGCCCTAGAGCTGAAAGGCACAACGTGCAGTCTTCTTGCCAAAGGGCAAGTTGGGCCCCACAGCATCTTGCATCCAGCTCTTTGGGGAGCTAAGAAACAACTCGCTCTGCACAGGGCGCTGGCAGCCTACCGGGAACATCTCTTCCAAATGCCTGTGAAACGCAGTTTCTTTGCAGGCCTGATCTGGCTGAAGTAGGACTTCTGTTCTGGGTGTGCTACATTGCCCTAGAGCTGAAAGGCACAACGTGCAGGCTTCTTTCCAAAGGGCGAGTTGGGCCCCACAGCATCTTGCTTCCAGCAATTTGGGAAGCTAAGAAACACCTGCTCTGCACAGTGCTCTTACAGCCTACCGGGAATATCTCTTCCAAAGGCCTGTGAAACGCAGTTTCTTTGCAGGCCTGATCTGGCAGAAGTAGGACTTCTGCTCTGGGTGTGCTACATTGCCCTAGAGCTGAAAGGCACAACGTGCAGGCTTCTTTCCAAAGGGCGAGTAGGCCCCCACATCATCTTGCTTCCAGCTCTTTGGGAAGCTAAGAAACAACTCGCTCTGCACAGTGCTCTTACACACTAGTGGGAACATCTCTTCCAAAGGCCTGTGAAACGCAGTTTCTTTGCAGGCCTGATCTGGCTGAAGTAGGACTTCTGCTCTGGGTGTGCTACATTGCCCTAGAGCTGAAAGGCACAACGTGCAGGCTTCTTGCCAAAGGGCAAGTTGGGCCCAACAGCATCTTGCATCCAGCTCTTTGGGGAGCTAAGAAACAACTCGCTCTGCACAGGGCGCTGGCAGCCTACCGGGAACATCTCTTCCAAATGCCTGTGAAACGCAGTTTCTTTGCAGGCCTCATCTGGCTGAAGTAGGACTTCTGCTCTGGGTGTGCCACATTGCCCTAGAGCTCAAAGGCACAACGTGCAAGCTTCTTTCCAAAGGGCGAGTAGGCCCCCACATCATCTTGCTTCCAGCTCTTTGGGAAGCTAGGAAACAACTCGCTCTGCACAGTGCTCTTACAGCCTACCGGGAACATCTCTTCCAAAGGCCTGTGAAACGCAGTTTCTTTGCAGGCCTGATCTGGCTGAAGTAGGACTTCTGCTCTGGGTGTGCCACATTGCCCTAGAGCTGAAAGGCACAACGTGCCGGCTTCTTTCCAAAGGGCGAGTTGGGCCCCACAGCATCTTGCTTACAGCTTTTTGGGAAGCGAAGTATCAACTCGCTCTGAACAGTGCTCTTAAAGCCTACTGGGAACATCTCTTCCAAAGGCCTGTGAAACGCAGTTTCTTTGCAGGCCTGATCTGGCTGAAGTAGGACTTCTGCTCTGCGTGTGCCACATTGCCCTAGAGCTGAAAGGCACAACGTGCCGGCTTCTTTCCAAAGGGCGAGTTGGGCCCCACAGCATCTTGCTTCCAGCTTTTTGGGAAGCGAAGTATCAACTCGCTCTGCACAGTGCTCTTACAGCCTACTGGGAACATCTCTTCCAAAGGCCTGTGAAACGCACTTTCTTTGCAGGCCTGATCTGGCTGAAGTAGGACTTCTGCTCTGGGTGTGCTACATTGCCCTAGAGCTGAAAGGCACAACGTGCAGGCTTCTTTCCAAAGGGCGAGTAGGCCCCCACATCATCTTGCTTCCAGCTCTTTGGGAAGCTAGGAAACAACTCGCTCTGCACAGTGCTCTTACAGCCTACCGGGAACATCTCTTCCAAAGGCCTGTGAAACGCAGTTTCTTTGCAGGCCTGATCTGGCTGAAGTAGGACTTCTGCTCTGGGTGTGCTACATTGCCCTAGAGCTGAAAGGCACAACGTGCAGGCTTCTTTCCAAAGGGCGAGTTGGGCCCCACAGCATCTTGCTTCCAGCTCTTTGGGAAGCTAAGAAACAACTCGCTCTGCACAGTGCTCTTACAGCCTATTGGGAACATCTCTTCCAAAGGCCTGTGAAACGCAGTTTCTTTGCAGGCCTGATCTGGCTGAAGTAGGACTTCTGCTCTGGGTGTGCTACATTGCCCTAGAGCTGAAAGGCACAACGTGCAGGCTTCTTTCCAAAGGGCGAGTTGGGCCCCACAGCATCTTGCTTCCAGCTCTTTGGGAAGCTAAGAAACAACTCGCTCTGCACAGTGCTCTTACAGCCTACCGGGAACATCTCTTCCAAAGGCCTGTGAAACGCAGTTTCTTTGCAGGCCTGATCTGGCTGAAGTAGGACTTCTGCTCTGGGTGTGCTACATTGCCCTAGAGCTGAAAGGCACAACGTGCAGGCTTCTTTCCAAAGGGCGAGTTGGGCCCCACAGCATCTTGCTTCCAGCTCTTTGGGAAGCTAAGAAACCACTCGCTCTGCACAGTGCTCTTACAGCCTACCGGGAACATCTCTTCCAAAGGCCTGTGAAACGCAGTTTCTTTGCAGGCCTGATCTGGCTGAAGTAGGACTTCTGCTCTGGGTGTGCTACATTGCCCTAGAGCTGAAAGGCACAACGTGCAGGCTTCTTTCCAAAGGGCGAGTAGGCCCCACAGCATCTTGCTTCCAGCTCTTTGGGAAGCTAAGAAACAACTCGCTCTGCACAGTGCTCTTACACACTAGTGGGAACATCTCTTCCAAAGGCCTGTGAAACGCAGTTTCTTTGCAGGCCTGATCTGGCTGAAGTAGGACTTCTGCTCTGGGTGTGCTACATTGCCCTAGAGCTGAAAGGCACAACGTGCAGGCTTCTTGCCAAAGGGCGAGTTGGGCCCCACAGCATCTTGCATCCAGCTCTTTGGGGAGCTAAGAAACAACTCGCTCTGCACAGTGCTCTGGCAGCCTACCGGGAACATCTCTTCCAAATGCCTGTGAAACGCAGTTTCTTTGCAGGCCTGATCTGGCTGAAGTAGGACTTCTGCTCTGGGTGTGCTACATTGCCCTAGAGCTGAAAGGCACAACGTGCAGGCTTCTTTCCAAAGGGCGAGTAGGCCCCCACATCATCTTGCTTCCAGCTCTTTGGGAAGCTAGGAAACAACTCGCTCTGCACAGTGCTCTTACAGCCTACCGGGAACATCTCTTCCAAAGGCCTGTGAAACGCAGTTTCTTTGCAGGCCTGATCTGGCTGAAGTAGGACTTCTGCTCTGGGTGTGCCACATTGCCCTAGAGCTGAAAGGCACAACGTGCAGGCTTCTTTCCAAAGGGCGAGTTGGACCCCACAGCATCTTGCTTCCAGGTTTTTGGGAAGCGAAGTATCAACTCGCTCTGCACAGTGCTCTTACAGCCTATTGGGAACATCTCTTCCAAAGGCCTGTGAAACGCAGTTTCTTTGCAGGCCTGATCTGGCTGAAGTAGGACTTCTGCTCTGGGTGTGCTACATTGCCCCAGAGCTGAAAGGCACAACGTGCAGGCTTCTTTCCAAAGGGCGAGTTGGGCCCCACAGCATCTTGCTTCCAGCTCTTTGGGAAGCTAAGAAACACCTGCTCTGCACAGTGCTCTTACAGCCTACCGGGAACATCTCTTCCAAAGGCCTGTGAAACGCAGTTTCTTTGCAGGCCTGATCTGGCAGAAGTAGGACTTCTGCTCTGGGTGTGCTACATTGCCCTAGAGCTGAAAGGCACAACGTGCAGGCTTCTTTCCAAAGGGCGAGTAGGCCCCCACATCATCTTGCTTCCAGCTCTTTGGGAAGCTAAGAAACAACTCGCTCTGCACAGTGCTCTTACAGCCTACCGGGAACATCTCTTCCAAAGGCCTGTGAAACGCAGTTTCTTGGCAGGCCTGATCTGGCAGAAGTAGGACTTCTGCTCTGGGTGTGCCACATTGCCCTAGAGCTGAAAGGCACAACGTGCAGGCTTCTTTCCAAAGGGCGAGTTGGGCCCCACAGCATCTTGCTTCCAGCTCTTTGGGAAGCTAAGAAACCACTCGCTCTGCACAGTGCTCTTACAGCCTACCGGGAACATCTCTTCCAAAGGCCTGTGAAACGCAGTTTCTTTGCAGGCCTGATCTGGCTGAAGTAGGACTTCTGCTCTGGGTGTGCTACATTGCCCTAGAGCTGAAAGGCACAACGTGCAGGCTTCTTTCGAAAGGGCGATTTGGGCCCCACAGCATCTTGCTTCCAGCTCTTTGGGAAGCTAAGAAACAACTCGCTCTGCACAGTGCTCTTACACACTAGTGGGAACATCTCTTCCAAAGGCCTGTGAAACGCAGTTTCTTTGCAGGCCTGATCTGGCTGAAGTAGGACTTCTGCTCTGGGTGTGCTACATTGCCCTAGAGCTGAAAGGCACAACGTGCAGGCTTCTTGCCAAAGGGCCAGTTGGGCCCCACAGCATCTTGCATCCAGCTCTTTGGGGAGCTAAGAAACAACTCGCTCTGCACAGTGCTCTGGCAGCCTACCGGGAACATCTCTTCCAAATGCCTGTGAAACGCAGTTTCTTTGCAGGCCTGATCTGGCTGAAGTAGGACTTCTGTTCTGGGTGTGCTACATTGCCCTAGAGCTGAAAGGCACAACGTGCAGGCTTCTTTCCAAAGGGCGAGTTGGGCCCCACAGCATCTTGCTTCCAGCACTTTGGGAAGCTAAGAAACACCTGCTCTGCACAGTGCTCTTACAGCCTACCGGGAATATCTCTTCCAAAGGCCTGTGAAACGCAGTTTCTTTGCAGGCCTGATCTGGCAGAAGTAGGACTTCTGCTCTGGGTGTGCTACATTGCCCTAGAGCTGAAAGGCACAACGTGCAGGCTTCTTTCCAAAGGGCGAGTAGGCCCCCACATCATCTTGCTTCCAGCTCTTTGGGAAGCTAAGAAACAACTCGCTCTGCACAGTGCTCTTACAGCCTACCGGGAACATCTCTTCCAAAGGCCTGTGAAACGCAGTTTCTTGGCAGGCCTCATCTGGCTGAAGTAGGACTTCTGCTCTGGGTGTGCCACATTGCCCTAGAGCTCAAAGGCACAACGTGCAAGCTTCTTTCCAAAGGGCGAGTAGGCCCCCACATCATCTTGCTTCCAGCTCTTTGGGAAGCTAGGAAACAACTCGCTCTGCACAGTGCTCTTACAGCCTACCGGGAACATCTCTTCCAAAGGTCTGTGAAACGCAGTTTCTTTGCAGGCCTGATCTGGCTGAAGTAGGACTTCTGCTCTGGGTGTGCCACATTGCCCTAGAGCTGAAAGGCACAACGTGCCGGCTTCTTTCCAATGGGTGAGATGGGACCCACAGCATCTTGCTTCCAGCTCTTTGGGAAGCTAAGAAACAACTCGCTCTGCACAGTGCTCTTACAGGCTACCGGGAACATCTCTTCCAAAGGCCTGTGAAACGCAGTTTCTTTGCAGGCCTGATCTGGCTGAAGTAGGACTTCTGCTCTGGGTGTGCTACATTGCCCTAGAGCTGAAAGGCACAACGTGCAGGCTTCTTTCCAAAGGGCGAGTAGGCCCCCACATCATCTTGCTTCCAGCTCTTTGGGAAGCTAAGAAACAACTCGCTCTGCACAGTGCTATTACAGCCTACCGGGAACATCTCTTCCAAATGCCTGTGAAACGCAGTTTCTTTGCAGGCCTGATCTGGCTGAAGTAGGACTTCTGTTCTGGGTGTGCTACATTGCCCTAGAGCTGAAAGGCACAACGTGCAGGCTTCTTTCCAAAGGGCGAGTTGGGCCCCACAGCATCTTGCTTCCAGCAATTTGGGAAGCTAAGAAACACCTGCTCTGCACAGTGCTCTTACAGCCTACCGGGAATATCTCTTCCAAAGGCCTGTGAAACGCAGTTTCTTTGCAGGCCTGATCTGGCAGAAGTAGGACTTCTGCTCTGGGTGTGCTACATTGCCCTAGAGCTGAAAGGCACAACGTGCAGGCTTCTTTCCAAAGGGCGAGTAGGCCCCCACATCATCTTGCTTCCAGCTCTTTGGGAAGCTAAGAAACAACTCGCTCTGCACAGTGCTCTTACAGCCTACCGGGAACATCTCTTCCAAAGGCCTGTGAAACGCAGTTTCTTTGCAGGCCTGATCTGGCTGAAGTAGGACTTCTGCTCTGCGTGTGCCACATTGCCCTAGAGCTGAAAGGCACAACGTGCCGGCTTCTTTCCAAAGGGCGAGTTGGGCCCCACAGCATCTTGCTTCCAGCTTTTTGGGAAGCGAAGTATCAACTCGCTCTGCACAGTGCTCTTACAGCCTACTGGGAACATCTCTTCCAAAGGCCTGTGAAACGCACTTTCTTTGCAGGCCTGATCTGGCTGAAGTAGGACTTCTGCTCTGGGTGTGCTACATTGCCCTAGAGCTGAAAGGCACAACGTGCAGGCTTCTTTCCAAAGGGCGAGTAGGCCCCCACATCATCTTGCTTCCAGCTCTTTGGGAAGCTAGGAAACAACTCGCTCTGCACAGTGCTCTTACAGCCTACCGGGAACATCTCTTCCAAAGGCCTGTGAAACGCAGTTTCTTTGCAGGCCTGATCTGGCTGAAGTAGGACTTCTGCTCTGGGTGTGCCACATTGCCCTAGAGCTGAAAGGCACAACGTGCAGGCTTCTTTCCAAAGGGCGAGTTGGACCCCACAGCATCTTGCTTCCAGCTTTTTGGTAAGCGAAGTATCAACTCGCTCTGCACAGTGCTCTTACAGCCTATTGGGAACATCTCTTCCAAAGGCCTGTGAAACGCAGTTTCTTTGCAGGCCTGATCTGGCTGAAGTAGGACTTCTGCTCTGGGTGTGCTACATTGCCCCAGAGCTGAAAGGCACAACGTGCAGGCTTCTTTCCAAAGGGCGAGTTGGGCCCCACAGCATCTTGCTTCCAGCTCTTTGGGAAGCTAAGAAACACCTGCTCTGCACAGTGCTCTTACAGCCTACCGGGAACATCTCTTCCAAAGGCCTGTGAAACGCAGTTTCTTTGCAGGCCTGATCTGGCAGAAGTAGGACTTCTGCTCTGGGTGTGCTACATTGCCCTAGAGCTGAAAGGCACAACGTGCAGGCTTCTTTCCAAAGGGCGAGTAGGCCCCCACATCATCTTGCTTCCAGCTCTTTGGGAAGCTAAGAAACAACTCGCTCTGCACAGTGCTCTTACAGCCTACCGGGAACATCTCTTCCAAAGGCCTGTGAAACGCAGTTTCTTGGCAGGCCTGATCTGGCAGAAGTAGGACTTCTGCTCTGGGTGTGCCACATTGCCCTAGAGCTGAAAGGCACAACGTGCAGGCTTCTTTCCAAAGGGCGAGTTGGGCCCCACAGCATCTTGCTTCCAGCTCTTTGGGAAGCTAAGAAACAACTCGCTCTGCACAGTGCTCTTACACACTAGTGGGAACATCTCTTCCAAAGGCCTGTGAAACGCAGTTTCTTTGCAGGCCTGATCTGGCTGAAGTAGGACTTCTGCTCTGGGTGTGCTACATTGCCCTAGAGCTGAAAGGCACAACGTGCAGGCTTCTTGCCAAAGGGCCAGTTGGGCCCCACAGCATCTTGCATCCAGCTCTTTGGGGAGCTAAGAAACAACTCGCTCTGCACAGTGCTCTGGCAGCCTACCGGGAACATCTCTTCCAAATGCCTGTGAAACGCAGTTTCTTTGCAGGCCTGATCTGGCTGAAGTAGGACTTCTGTTCTGGGTGTGCTACATTGCCCTAGAGCTGAAAGGCACAACGTGCAGGCTTCTTTCCAAAGGGCGAGTTGGGCCCCACAGCATCTTGCTTCCAGCAATTTGGGAAGCTAAGAAACACCTGCTCTGCACAGTGCTCTTACAGCCTACCGGGAATATCTCTTCCAAAGGCCTGTGAAACGCAGTTTCTTTGCAGGCCTGATCTGGCAGAAGTAGGACTTCTGCTCTGGGTGTGCTACATTGCCCTAGAGCTGAAAGGCACAACGTGCAGGCTTCTTTCCAAAGGGCGAGTAGGCCCCCACATCATCTTGCTTCCAGCTCTTTGGGAAGCTAAGAAACAACTCGCTCTGCACAGTGCTCTTACAGCCTACCGGGAACATCTCTTCCAAAGGCCTGTGAAACGCAGTTTCTTGGCAGGCCTCATCTGGCTGAAGTAGGACTTCTGCTCTGGGTGTGCCACATTGCCCTAGAGCTCAAAGGCACAACGTGCAAGCTTCTTTCCAAAGGGCGAGTAGGCCCCCACATCATCTTGCTTCCAGCTCTTTGGGAAGCTAGGAAACAACTCGCTCTGCACAGTGCTCTTACAGCCTACCGGGAACATCTCTTCCAAAGGTCTGTGAAACGCAGTTTCTTTGCAGGCCTGATCTGGCTGAAGTAGGACTTCTGCTCTGGGTGTGCCACATTGCCCTAGAGCTGAAAGGCACAACGTGCCGGCTTCTTTCCAATGCGTGAGATGGGACCCACAGCATCTTGCTTCCAGCTCTTTGGGAAGCTAAGAAACAACTCGCTCTGCACAGTGCTCTTACAGCCTACCGGGAACATCTCTTCCAAAGGCCTGTGAAACGCAGTTTCTTTGCAGGCCTGTTCTGGCTGAAGTAGGAATTCTGCTCTGGGTGTGCTCCATTGCCCTAGAGCTGAAAGGCACAACGTGCAGTCTTCTTTCCATAGGGCGAGTTGGGCCCCACAGCATCTTGCTTCCAGCTCTTTGGGAAGCTAAGAAACAACTCGCTCTGCACAGTGCTCTTACAGCCTACCGGGAACATCTCTTCCAAAGGCCTGTGAAACGCAGTTTCTTTGCAGGCCTGATCTGGCTGAAGTAGGACTTCTGTTCTGGGTGTGCTACATTGCCCTAGAGCTGAAAGGCACAACGTGCAGGCTTCTTTCCAAAGGGCGAGTTGGGCCCCACAGCATCTTGCTTCCAGCAATTTGGGAAGCTAAGAAACACCTGCTCTGCACAGTGCTCTTACAGCCTACCGGGAATATCTCTTCCAAAGGCCTGTGAAACGCAGTTTCTTTGCAGGCCTGATCTGGCAGAAGTAGGACTTCTGCTCTGGGTGTGCTACATTGCCCTAGAGCTGAAAGGCACAACGTGCAGGCTTCTTTCCAAAGGGCGAGTAGGCCCCCACATCATCTTGCTTCCAGCTCTTTGGGAAGCTAAGAAACAACTCGCTCTGCACAGTGCTCTTACAGCCTACCGGGAACATCTCTTCCAAAGGCCTGTGAAACGCAGTTTCTTGGCAGGCCTCATCTGGCTGAAGTAGGACTTCTGCTCTGGGTGTGCCACATTGCCCTAGAGCTCAAAGGCACAACGTGCAGGCTTCTTTCCAAAGGGCGAGTAGGCCCCCACATCATCTTGCTTCCAGCTCTTTGGGAAGCTAGGAAACAACTCGCTCTGCACAGTGCTCTTACAGCCTACCGGGAACATCTCTTCCAAAGGTCTGTGAAACGCAGTTTCTTTGCAGGCCTGATCTGGCTGAAGTAGGACTTCTGCTCTGGGTGTGCCACATTGCCCTAGAGCTGAAAGGCACAACGTGCAGGCTTCTTTCCAAAGGGCGAGTTGGGCCCCACAGCATCTTGCTTCCAGCTTTTTGGGAAGCGAAGTATCAACTCGCTCTGCACAGTGCTCTTACAGCCTACTGGGAACATCTCTTCCAAAGGCCTGTGAAACGCAGTTTCTTTGCAGGCCTGATCTGGCTGAAGTAGGACTTCTGCTCTGGGTGTGCTACATTGCCCTAGAGCTGAAAGGCACAACGTGCAGGCTTCTTTCCAAAGGGCGAGTAGGCCCCCACATCATCTTGCTTCCAGCTCTTTGGGAAGCTAGGAAACAACTCGCTCTGCACAGTGCTCTTACAGCCTACCGGGAACATCTCTTCCAAAGGCCTGTGAAACGCAGTTTCTTTGCAGGCCTGATCTGGCAGAAGTAGGACTTCTGCTCTGGGTGTGCCACATTGCCCTAGAGCTGAAAGGCACAACGTGCAGGCTTCTTTCCAAAGGGCGAGTTGGGCCCCACAGCATCTTGCTTCCAGCTCTTTGGGAAGCTAAGAAACAACTCGCTCTGCACAGTGCTCTTACAGCCTACCGGGAACATCTCTTCCAAAGGCCTGTGAAACGCAGTTTCTTTGCAGGCCTGATCTGGCTGAAGTAGGACTTCTGCTCTGGGTGTGCTACATTGCCCTAGAGCTGAAAGGCACAACGTGCAGGCTTCTTTCGAAAGGGCGAGTTGGGCCCCACAGCATCTTGCTTCCAGCTCTTTGGGAAGCTAAGAAACAACTCGCTCTGCACAGTGCTCTTACACACTAGTGGGAACATCTCTTCCAAAGGCCTGTGAAACGCAGTTTCTTTGCAGGCCTGATCTGGCTGAAGTAGGACTTCTGCTCTGGGTGTGCTACATTGCCCTAGAGCTGAAAGGCACAACGTGCAGGCTTCTTGCCAAAGGGCGAGTTGGGCCCCACAGCATCTTGCTTCCAGCTCTTTGGGGAGCTAAGAAACAACTCGCTCTGCACAGTGCTCTGACAGCCTACCGGGAACATCTCTTCCAAATGCCTGTGAAACGCAGTTTCTTTGCAGGCCTGATCTGGCTGAAGTAGGACTTCTGTTCTGGGTGTGCTACATTGCCCTAGAGCTGAAAGGCACAACGTGCAGGCTTCTTTCCAAAGGGCGAGTTGGGCCCCACAGCATCTTGCTTCCAGCAATTTGGGAAGCTAAGAAACACCTGCTCTGCACAGTGCTCTTACAGCCTACCGGGAATATCTCTTCCAAAGGCCTGTGAAACGCAGTTTCTTTGCAGGCCTGATCTGGCAGAAGTAGGACTTCTGCTCTGGGTGTGCTACATTGCCCTAGAGCTGAAAGGCACAACGTGCAGGCTTCTTTCCAAAGGGCGAGTAGGCCCCCACATCATCTTGCTTCCAGCTCTTTGGGAAGCTAAGAAACAACTCGCTCTGCACAGTGCTCTTACAGCCTACCGGGAACATCTCTTCCAAAGGCCTGTGAAACGCAGTTTCTTTGCAGGCCTGATCTGGCTGAAGTAGGACTTCTGCTCTGGGTGTGCTACATTGCCCTAGAGCTGAAAGGCACAACGTGCAGGCTTCTTTCCAAAGGGCGAGTAGGCCCCCACATCATCTTGCTTCCAGCTCTTTGGGAAGCTAAGAAACAACTCGCTCTGCACAGTGCTCTTACAGCCTACCGGGAACATCTCTTCCAAAGGCCTGTGAAACGCAGTTTCTTGGCAGGCCTGATCTGGCTGAAGTAGGACTTCTGCTCTGGGTGTGCCACATTGCCCTAGAGCTGAAAGGCACAACGTGCAGGCTTCTTTCCAAAGGGCGAGTAGGGCCCCACATCATCTTGCTTCCAGCTCTTTGGGAAGCTAGGAAACAACTCGCTCTGCACAGTGCTCTTACAGCCTACCGGGAACATCTCTTCCAAAGGCCTGTGAAACGCAGTTTCTTTGCAGGCCTGATCTGGCTGAAGTAGGACTTCTGCTCTGGGTGTGCCACATTGCCCTAGAGCTGAAAGGCACAACGTGCAGGCTTCTTTCCAAAGGGCGAGTTGGGCCCCACAGCATCTTGCTTCCAGCTCTTTGGGAAGCGAAGTATCAACTCGCTCTGCACAGTGCTCTTACAGCCTACTGGGAACATCTCTTCCAAAGGCCTGTGAAACGCAGTTTCTTTGCAGGCCTGATCTGGCTGAAGTAGGACTTCTGCTCTGGGTGTGCTACATTGCCCCAGAGCTGAAAGGCACAACGTGCAGGCTTCTTTCCAAAGGGCGAGTTGGGCCCCACAGCATCTTGCTTCCAGCTCTTTGGGAAGCTAAGAAACACCTCGCTCTGCACAGTGCTCTTACAGCCTACCGGGAACATCTCTTCCAAAGGCCTGTGAAACGCAGTTTCTTTGCAGGCCTGATCTGGCAGAAGTAGGACTTCTGCTCTGGGTGTGCTACATTGCCCTAGAGCTGAAAGGCACAACGTGCAGGCTTCTTTCCAAAGGGCGAGTAGGGCCCCACATCATCTTGCTTCCAGCTCTTTGGGAAGCTAAGAAACAACTCGCTCTGCACAGTGCTCTTACAGCCTACCGGGAACATCTCTTCCAAAGGCCTGTGAAACGCAGTTTCTTGGCAGGCCTGATCTGGCTGAAGTAGGACTTCTGCTCTGGGTGTGCTACATTGCCCTAGAGCTGAAAGGCACAACGTGCAGGCTTCTTTCCAAAGGGCGAGTTGGGCCCCACAGCATCTTGCTTCCAGCTCTTTGGGAAGCTAAGAAACCACTCGCTCTGCACAGTGCTCTTACAGCCTACCGGGAACATCTCTTCCAAAGGCCTGTGAAACGCAGTTTCTTTGCAGGCCTGATCTGGCTGAAGTAGGACTTCTGCTCTGGGTGTGCTACATTGCCCTAGAGCTGAAAGGCACAACGTGCAGGCTTCTTTCCAAAGGGCGAGTTGGGCCCCACAGCATCTTGCTTCCAGCTCTTTGGGAAGCTAAGAAACAACTCGCTCTGCACAGTGCTCTTACAGCCTACCGGGAACATCTCTTCCAAAGGCCTGTGAAACGCAGTTTCTTGGCAGGCCTGATCTGGCTGAAGTAGGACTTCTGCTCTGGGTGTGCTACATTGCCCTAGAGCTGAAAGGCACAACGTGCAGGCTTCTTTCCAAAGGGCGAGTTGGGCCCCACAGCATCTTGCTTCCAGCTCTTTGGGAAGCTAAGAAACAACTCGCTCTGCACAGTGCTCTTACAGCCTACCGGGAACATCTCTTCCAAAGGCCTGTGAAACGCAGTTTCTTTGCAGGCCTGATCTGGATGAAGTAGGACTTCTGCTCTGGGTGTGCCACATTGCCCTAGAGCTGAAAGGCACAACGTGCAGGCTTCTTTCCAAAGCGCGAGTTGGGACCCACAGCATCTTGCTTCCAGCTCTTTGGGAAGCTAAGAAACAACTCGCTCTGCACAGTGCTCTTACAGCCTACCGGGAACATCTCTTCCAAAGGCCTGTGAAACGCAGTTTCTTTGCAGGCCTGATCTGGCTGAAGTAGGACTTCTGCTCTGGGTGTGCCACATTGCCCTAGAGCTGAAAGGCACAACGTGCCGGCTTCTTTCCAAAGGGTGAGTTGGGACCCACAGCATCTTGCTTCCAGCTCTTTGGGAAGCTAAGAAACAACTCGCTCTGCACAGTGCTCTTACAGCCTACCGGGAATATCTCTTCCAAAGGCCTGTGAAACGCAGTTTCTTTGCAGGCCTGATCTGGCTGAAGTAGGACTTCTGCTCTGGGTGTGCTACATTGCCCTAGAGCTGAAAGGCACAACGTGCAGGCTTCTTTCCAAAGGGCGAGTAGGCCCCCACATCATCTTGCTTCCAGCTCTTTGGGAAGCTAGGAAACAACTCGCTCTGCACAGTGCTCTTACAGCCTACCGGGAACATCTCTTCCAAAGGCCTGTGAAACGCAGTTTCTTTGCAGGCCTGATCTGGCTGAAGTAGGACTTCTGCTCTGGGTGTGCCACATTGCCCTAGAGCTGAAAGGCACAACGTGCAGGCTTCTTTCCAAAGGGCGAGTTGGACCCCACAGCATCTTGCTTCCAGCTTTTTGGGAAGCGAAGTATCAACTCGCTCTGCACAGTGCTCTTACAGCCTACTGGGAACATCTCTTCCAAAGGCCTGTGAAACGCAGTTTCTTTGCAGGCCTGATCTGGCTGAAGTAGGACTTCTGCTCTGGGTGTGCTACATTGCCCCAGAGCTGAAAGGCACAACGTGCAGGCTTCTTTCCAAAGGGCGAGTTGGGCCCCACAGCATCTTGCTTCCAGCTCTTTGGGAAGCTAAGAAACACCTGCTCTGCACAGTGCTCTTACAGCCTACCGGGAACATCTCTTCCAAAGGCCTGTGAAACGCAGTTTCTTTGCAGGCCTGATCTGGCAGAAGTAGGACTTCTGCTCTGGGTGTGCTACATTGCCCTAGAGCTGAAAGGCACAACGTGCAGGCTTCTTTCCAAAGGGCGAGTAGGCCCCCACATCATCTTGCTTCCAGCTCTTTGGGAAGCTAAGAAACAACTCGCTCTGCACAGTGCTCTTACAGCCTACCGGGAACATCTCTTCCAAAGGCCTGTGAAACGCAGTTTCTTGGCAGGCCTGATCTGGCTGAAGTAGGACTTCTGCTCTGGGTGTGCCACATTGCCCTAGAGCTGAAAGGCACAACGTGCAGTCTTCTTTCCATAGGGCGAGTTGGGCCCCACAGCATCTTGCTTCCAGCTCTTTGGGAAGCTAAGAAACAACTCGCTCTGCACAGTGCTCTTACAGCCTACCGGGAACATCTCTTCCAAAGGCCTGTGAAACGCAGTTTCTTTGCAGGCCTGATCTGGCTGAAGTAGGACTTCTGTTCTGGGTGTGCTACATTGCCCTAGAGCTGAAAGGCACAACGTGCAGGCTTCTTTCCAAAGGGCGAGTTGGGCCCCACAGCATCTTGCTTCCAGCAATTTGGGAAGCTAAGAAACACCTGCTCTGCACAGTGCTCTTACAGCCTACCGGGAATATCTCTTCCAAAGGCCTGTGAAACGCAGTTTCTTTGCAGGCCTGATCTGGCAGAAGTAGGACTTCTGCTCTGGGTGTGCTACATTGCCCTAGAGCTGAAAGGCACAACGTGCAGGCTTCTTTCCAAAGGGCGAGTAGGCCCCCACATCATCTTGCTTCCAGCTCTTTGGGAAGCTAAGAAACAACTCGCTCTGCACAGTGCTCTTACAGCCTACCGGGAACATCTCTTCCAAAGGCCTGTGAAACGCAGTTTCTTGGCAGGCCTCATCTGGCTGAAGTAGGACTTCTGCTCTGGGTGTGCCACATTGCCCTAGAGCTCAAAGGCACAACGTGCAAGCTTCTTTCCAAAGGGCGAGTAGGCCCCCACATCATCTTGCTTCCAGCTCTTTGGGAAGCTAGGAAACAACTCGCTCTGCACAGTGCTCTTACAGCCTACCGGGAACATCTCTTCCAAAGGTCTGTGAAACGCAGTTTCTTTGCAGGCCTGATCTGGCTGAAGTAGGACTTCTGCTCTGGGTGTGCCACATTGCCCTAGAGCTGAAAGGCACAACGTGCCGGCTTCTTTCCAAAGGGCGAGTTGGGCCCCACAGCATCTTGCTTCCAGCTTTTTGGGAAGCGAAGTATCAACTCGCTCTGCACAGTGCTCTTACAGCCTACTGGGAACATCTCTTCCAAAGGCCTGTGAAACGCAGTTTCTTTGCAGGCCTGATCTGGCTGAAGTAGGACTTCTGCTCTGGGTGTGCTACATTGCCCTAGAGCTGAAAGGCACAACGTGCAGGCTTCTTTCCAAAGGGCGAGTAGGCCCCCACATCATCTTGCTTCCAGCTCTTTGGGAAGCTAGGAAACAACTCGCTCTGCACAGTGCTCTTACAGCCTACCGGGAACATCTCTTCCAAAGGCCTGTGAAACGCTGTTTCTTGGCAGGCCTGATCTGGCAGAAGTAGGACTTCTGCTCTGGGTGTGCCACATTGCCCTAGAGCTGAAAGGCACAACGTGCAGGCTTCTTTCCAAAGGGCGAGTTGGGCCCCACAGCATCTTGCTTCCAGCTCTTTGGGAAGCTAAGAAACCACTCGCTCTGCACAGTGCTCTTACAGCCTACCGGGAACATCTCTTCCAAAGGCCTGTGAAACGCAGTTTCTTTGCAGGCCTGATCTGGCTGAAGTAGGACTTCTGCTCTGGGTGTGCTACATTGCCCTAGAGCTGAAAGGCACAACGTGCAGGCTTCTTTCGAAAGGGCGATTTGGGCCCCACAGCATCTTGCTTCCAGCTCTTTGGGAAGCTAAGAAACAACTCGCTCTGCACAGTGCTCTTACACACTAGTGGGAACATCTCTTCCAAAGGCCTGTGAAACGCAGTTTCTTTGCAGGCCTGATCTGGCTGAAGTAGGACTTCTGCTCTGGGTGTGCTACATTGCCCTAGAGCTGAAAGGCACAACGTGCAGGCTTCTTGCCAAAGGGCCAGTTGGGCCCCACAGCATCTTGCATCCAGCTCTTTGGGGAGCTAAGAAACAACTCGCTCTGCACAGTGCTCTGGCAGCCTACCGGGAACATCTCTTCCAAATGCCTGTGAAACGCAGTTTCTTTGCAGGCCTGATCTGGCTGAAGTAGGACTTCTGTTCTGGGTGTGCTACATTGCCCTAGAGCTGAAAGGCACAACGTGCAGGCTTCTTTCCAAAGGGCGAGTTGGGCCCCACAGCATCTTGCTTCCAGCAATTTGGGAAGCTAAGAAACACCTGCTCTGCACAGTGCTCTTACAGCCTACCGGGAATATCTCTTCCAAAGGCCTGTGAAACGCAGTTTCTTTGCAGGCCTGATCTGGCAGAAGTAGGACTTCTGCTCTGGGTGTGCTACATTGCCCTAGAGCTGAAAGGCACAACGTGCAGGCTTCTTTCCAAAGGGCGAGTAGGCCCCCACATCATCTTGCTTCCAGCTCTTTGGGAAGCTAAGAAACAACTCGCTCTGCACAGTGCTCTTACAGCCTACCGGGAACATCTCTTCCAAAGGCCTGTGAAACGCAGTTTCTTTGCAGGCCTGATCTGGCAGAAGTAGGACTTCTGCTCTGGGTGTGCTACATTGCCCTAGAGCTGAAAGGCACAACGTGCAGGCTTCTTTCCAAAGGGCGAGTAGGCCTCCACATCATCTTGCTTCCAGCTCTTTGGGAAGCTAAGAAACAACTCGCTCTGCACAGTGCTCTTACAGCCTACCGGGAACATCTCTTCCAAAGGCCTGTGAAAAGCAGTTTCTTGGCAGGCCTCATCTGGCTGAAGTAGGACTTCTGCTCTGGGTGTGCCACATTGCCCTAGAGCTCAAAGGCACAACGTGCAGGCTTCTTTCCAAAGGGCGAGTAGGCCCCCACATCATCTTGCTTCCAGCTCTTTGGGAAGCTAGGAAACAACTCGCTCTGCACAGTGCTCTTACAGCCTACCGGGAACATCTCTTCCAAAGGCCTGTGAAACGCAGTTTCTTTGCAGGCCTGATCTGGCTGAAGTAGGACTTCTGCTCTGGGTGTGCCACATTGCCCTAGAGCTGAAAGGCACAACGTGCAGGCTTCTTTCCAAAGGGCGAGTTGGGCCCCACAGCATCTTGCTTCCAGCTTTTTGGTAAGCGAAGTATCAACTCGCTCTGCACAGTGCTCTTACAGCCTACTGGGAACATCTCTTCCAAAGGCCTGTGAAACGCAGTTTCTTTGCAGGCCTGATCTGGCTGAAGTAGGACTTCTGCTCTGGGTGTGCTACATTGCCCCAGAGCTGAAAGGCACAACGTGCAGGCTTCTTTCCAAAGGGCGAGTTGGGCCCCACAGCATCTTGCTTCCAGCTCTTTGGGAAGCTAAGAAACACCTGCTCTGCACAGTGCTCTTACAGCCTACCGGGAACATCTCTTCCAAAGGCCTGTGAAACGCAGTTTCTTTGCAGGCCTGATCTGGCAGAAGTAGGACTTCTGCTCTGGGTGTGCTACATTGCCCTAGAGCTGAAAGGCACAACGTGCAGGCTTCTTTCCAAAGGGCGAGTAGGCCCCCACATCATCTTGCTTCCAGCTCTTTGGGAAGCTAAGAAACAACTCGCTCTGCACAGTGCTCTTACAGCCTACCGGGAACATCTCTTCCAAAGGCCTGTGAAACGCAGTTTCTTGGCAGGCCTGATCTAGCTGAAGTAGGACTTCTGCTCTGGGTGTGCCACATTGCCCTAGAGCTGAAAGGCACAACGTGCAGGCTTCTTTCCAAAGGGCGAGTTGGGCCCCACAGCATCTTGCTTCCAGCTCTTTGGGAAGCTAAGAAACCACTCGCTCTGCACAGTGCTCTTACAGCCTACCGGGAACATCTCTTCCAAAGGCCTGTGAAACGCAGTTTCTTTGCAGGCCTGATCTGGCTGAAGTAGGACTTCTGCTCTGGGTGTGCTACATTGCCCTAGAGCTGAAAGGCACAACGTGCAGGCTTCTTTCCAAAGGGCGAGTTGGGCCCCACAGCATCTTGCTTCCAGCTCTTTGGGAAGCTAAGAAACAACTCGCTCTGCACAGTGCTCTTACAGCCTACCGGGAACATCTCTTCCAAAGGCCTGTGAAACGCAGTTTCTTGGCAGGCCTGATCTGGCTGAAGTAGGACTTCTGCTCTGGGTATGCCACATTGCCCTAGAGTTGAAAGGCACAACGTGCCGGCTTCTTTCCAAAGGGCGAGTTGGGCCCCACAGCATCTTGCTTCCAGCTCTTTGGGAAGCTAAGAAACAACTCGCTCTGCACAGTGGTCTTACAGCCTACCGGCAACATCTCTTCCAAAGGCCTGTGAAACGCAGTTTCTTTGCAGGCCTGATCTGGATGAAGTAGGACTTCTGCTCTGGGTGTGCCACATTGCCCTAGAGCTGAAAGGCACAACGTGCCGGCTTCTTTCCAATGCGTGAGTTGGGACCCACAGCATCTTGCTTCCAGCTCTTTGGGAAGCTAAGAAACAACTCGCTCTGCACAGTGCTCTTACAGCCTACCGGGAACATCTCTTCCAAAGGCCTGTGAAACGCAGTTTCTTTGCAGGCCTGATCTGGCTGAAGTAGGACTTCTGCTCTGGGTGTGCCACATTGCCCTAGAGCTGAAAGGCACAACGTGCCGGCTTCTTTCCAATGCGTGAGTTGGGACCCACAGCATCTTGCTTCCAGCTCTTTGGGAAGCTAAGAAACAACTCGCTCTGCACAGTGCTCTTACAGCCTACCGGGAATATCTCTTCCAAAGGCCTGTGAAACGCAGTTTCTTTGCAGGCCTGATCTGGCTGAAGTAGGACTTCTGCTCTGGGTGTGCTACATTGCCCTAGAGCTGAAAGGCACAACGTGCAGGCTTCTTTCCAAAGGGCGAGTAGGCCCCCACATCATCTTGCTTCCAGCTCTTTGGGAAGCTAGGAAACAACTCGCTCTGCACAGTGCTCTTACAGCCTACCGGGAACATCTCTTCCAAAGGCCTGTGAAACGCAGTTTCTTTGCAGGCCTGATCTGGCTGAAGTAGGACTTCTGCTCTGGGTGTGCCACATTGCCCTAGAGCTGAAAGGCACAACGTGCAGGCTTCTTTCCAAAGGGCGAGTTGGACCCCACAGCATCTTGCTTCCAGCTTTTTGGTAAGCGAAGTATCAACTCGCTCTGCACAGTGCTCTTACAGCCTACTGGGAACATCTCTTCCAAAGGCCTGTGAAACGCAGTTTCTTTGCAGGCCTGATCTGGCTGAAGTAGGACTTCTGCTCTGGGTGTGCTACATTGCCCCAGAGCTGAAAGGCACAACGTGCAGGCTTCTTTCCAAAGGGCGAGTTGGGCCCCACAGCATCTTGCTTCCAGCTCTTTGGGAAGCTAAGAAACACCTGCTCTGCACAGTGCTCTTACAGCCTACCGGGAACATCTCTTCCAAAGGCCTGTGAAACGCAGTTTCTTTGCAGGCCTGATCTGGCAGAAGTAGGACTTCTGCTCTGGGTGTGCTACATTGCCCTAGAGCTGAAAGGCACAACGTGCAGGCTTCTTTCCAAAGGGCGAGTAGGCCCCCACATCATCTTGCTTCCAGCTCTTTGGGAAGCTAAGAAACAACTCGCTCTGCACAGTGCTCTTACAGCCTACCGGGAACATCTCTTCCAAAGGCCTGTGAAACGCAGTTTCTTGGCAGGCCTCATCTGGCTGAAGTAGGACTTCTGCTCTGGGTGTGCCACATTGCCCTAGAGCTCAAAGGCACAACGTGCAAGCTTCTTTCCAAAGGGCGAGTAGGCCCCCACATCATCTTGCTTCCAGCTCTTTGGGAAGCTAGGAAACAACTCGCTCTGCACAGTGCTCTTACAGCCTACCGGGAACATCTCTTCCAAAGGTCTGTGAAACGAAGTTTCTTTGCAGGCCTGATCTGGCTGAAGTAGGACTTCTGCTCTGGGTGTGCCACATTGCCCTAGAGCTGAAAGGCACAACGTGCCGGCTTCTTTCCAATGCGTGAGATGGGACCCACAGCATCTTGCTTCCAGCTCTTTGGGAAGCTAAGAAACAACTCGCTCTGCACAGTGCTCTTACAGCCTACCGGGAACATCTCTTCCAAAGGCCTGTGAAACGCAGTTTCTTGGCAGGCCTGATCTGGCTGAAGTAGGAATTCTGCTCTGGGTGTGCTCCATTGCCCTGAGCTGAAAGGCACAACGTGCAGTCTTCTTTCCATAGGGCGAGTTGGGCCCCACAGCATCTTGCTTCCAGCTCTTTGGGAAGCTAAGAAACAACTCGCTCTGCACAGTGCTCTTACAGCCTACCGGGAACATCTCTTCCAAAGGCCTGTGAAACGCAGTTTCTTTGCAGGCCTGATCTGGCAGAAGTAGGACTTCTGCTCTGGGTGTGCTCCATTGCCCTAGAGCTGAAAGGCACAACGTGCAGGCTTCTTTCGAAAGGGCGATTTGGGCCCCACAGCATCTTGCTTCCAGCTCATTGGGAAGCTAAGAAACAACTCGCTCTGCACAGTGCTCTTACACACTAGTGGGAACATCTCTTCCAAAGGCCTGTGAAACGCAGTTTCTTTGCAGGCCTGATCTGGCTGAAGTAGGACTTCTGCTCTGGGTGTGCTACATTGCCCTAGAGCTGAAAGGCACAACGTGCAGGCTTCTTGCCAAAGGGCAAGTTGGGCCCCACAGCATCTTGCATCCAGCTCTTTGGGGAGCTAAGAAACAACTCGCTCTGCACAGGGCGCTGGCAGCCTACCGGGAACATCTCTTCCAAATGCCTGTGAAACGCAGTTTCTTTGCAGGCCTGATCTGGCTGAAGTAGGACTTCTGTTCTGGGTGTGCTACATTGCCCTAGAGCTGAAAGGCACAACGTGCACGCTTCTTTCCAAAGGGCGAGTTGGGCCCCACAGCATCTTGCTTCCAGCAATTTGGGAAGCTAAGAAACACCTGCTCTGCACAGTGCTCTTACAGCCTACCGGGAATATCTCTTCCAAAGGCCTGTGAAACGCAGTTTCTTTGCAGGCCTGATCTGGCAGAAGTAGGACTTCTGCTCTGGGTGTGCTACATTGCCCTAGAGCTGAAAGGCACAACGTGCAGGCTTCTTTCCAAAGGGTGAGTAGGCCCCCACATCATCTTGCTTCCAGCTCTTTGGGAAGCTAAGAAACAACTCGCTCTGCACAGTGCTCTTACAGCCTACCGGGAACATCTCTTCCAAAGGCCTGTGAAACGCAGTTTCTTGGCAGGCCTCATCTGGCTGAAGTAGGACTTCTGCTCTGGGTGTGCCACATTGCCCTAGAGCTCAAAGGCACAACGTGCAAGCTTCTTTCCAAAGGGCGAGTAGGCCCCCACATCATCTTGCTTCCAGCTCTTTGGGAAGCTAGGAAACAACTCGCTCTGCACAGTGCTCTTACAGCCTACCGGGAACATCTCTTCCAAAGGCCTGTGAAACGCAGTTTCTTTGCAGGCCTGATCTGGCTGAAGTAGGACTTCTGCTCTGGGTGTGCCACATTGCCCTAGAGCTGAAAGGCACAACGTGCCGGCTTCTTTCCAAAGGGCGAGTTGGGCCCCACAGCATCTTGCTTCCAGCTTTTTGGGAAGCGAAGTATCAACTCGCTCTGCACAGTGCTCTTACAGCCTACTGGGAACATCTCTTCCAAAGGCCTGTGAAACGCAGTTTCTTTGCAGGCCTGATCTGGCTGAAGTAGGACTTCTGCTCTGGGTGTGCTACATTGCCCTAGAGCTGAAAGGCACAACGTGCAGGCTTCTTTCCAAAGGGCGAGTAGGCCTCCACATCATCTTGCTTCCAGCTCTTTGGGAAGCTAAGAAACAACTCGCTCTGCACAGTGCTATTACAGCCTACCGGGAACATCTCTTCCAAATGCCTGTGAAACGCAGTTTCTTTGCAGGCCTGATCTGGCTGAAGTAGGACTTCTGTTCTGGGTGTGCTACATTGCCCTAGAGCTGAAAGGCACAACGTGCAGGCTTCTTTCCAAAGGGCGAGTTGGGCCCCACAGCATCTTGCTTCCAGCAATTTGGGAAGCTAAGAAACACCTGCTCTGCACAGTGCTCTTACAGCCTACCGGGAATATCTCTTCCAAAGGCCTGTGAAACGCAGTTTCTTTGCAGGCCTGATCTGGCTGAAGTAGGACTTCTGCTCTGGGTGTGCTACATTGCCCTAGAGCTGAAAGGCACAACGTGCAGGCTTCTTTCCAAAGGGCGAGTAGGCCCCCACATCATCTTGCTTCCAGCTCTTTGGGAAGCTAAGAAACAACTCGCTCTGCACAGTGCTCTTACAGCCTACTGGGAACATCTCTTCCAAAGGCCTGTGAAAAGCAGTTTCTTGGCAGGCCTCATCTGGCTGAAGTAGGACTTCTGCTCTGGGTGTGCCACATTGCCCTAGAGCTCAAAGGCACAACGTGCAGGCTTCTTTCCAAAGGGCGAGTAGGCCCCCACATCATCTTGCTTCCAGCTCTTTGGGAAGCTAGGAAACAACTCGCTCTGCACAGTGCTCTTACAGCCTACCGGGAACATCTCTTCCAAAGGCCTGTGAAACGCAGTTTCTTTGCAGGCCTGATCTGGCTGAAGTAGGACTTCTGCTCTGCGTGTGCCACATTGCCCTAGAGCTGAAAGGCACAACGTGCCGGCTTCTTTCCAAAGGGCGAGTAGGCCCCCACATCATCTTGCTTCCAGCTCTTTGGGAAGCTAGGAAACAACTCGCTCTGCACAGTGCTCTTACAGCCTACCGGGAACATCTCTTCCAAAGGCCTGTGAAACGCAGTTTCTTTGCAGGCCTGATCTGGCTGAAGTAGGACTTCTGCTCTGGGTGTGCCACATTGCCCTAGAGCTGAAAGGCACAACGTGCAGGCTTCTTTCCAAAGGGCGAGATGGGCCCCACAGCATCTTGCTTCCAGCTTTTTGGTAAGCGAAGTATCAACTCGCTCTGCACAGTGCTCTTACAGCCTACTGGGAACATCTCTTCCAAAGGCCTGTGAAACGCAGTTTCTTTGCAGGCCTGATCTGGCTGAAGTAGGACTTCTGCTCTGGGTGTGCTACATTGCCCCAGAGCTGAAAGGCACAACGTGCAGGCTTCTTTCCAAAGGGCGAGTTGGGCCCCACAGCATCTTGCTTCCAGCTCTTTGGGAAGCTAAGAAACACCTGCTCTGCACAGTGCTCTTACAGCCTACCGGGAACATCTCTTCCAAAGGCCTGTGAAACGCAGTTTCTTTGCAGGCCTGATCTGGCAGAAGTAGGACTTCTGCTCTGGGTGTGCTACATTGCCCTAGAGCTGAAAGGCAGAACGTGCAGGCTTCTTTCCAAAGGGCGAGTAGGCCCCCACATCATCTTGCTTCCAGCTCTTTGGGAATCTAAGAAACAACTCGCTCTGCACAGTGCTCTTACAGCCTACCGGGAACATCTCTTCCAAAGGCCTGTGAAACGCAGTTTCTTGGCAGGCCTGATCTAGCTGAAGTAGGACTTCTGCTCTGGGTGTGCCACATTGCCCTAGAGCTGAAAGGCACAACGTGCAGGCTTCTTTCCAAAGGGCGAGTTGGGCCCCACAGCATCTTGCTTCCAGCTCTTTGGGAAGCTAAGAAACCACTCGCTCTGCACAGTGCTCTTACAGCCTACCGGGAACATCTCTTCCAAAGGCCTGTGAAACGCAGTTTCTTTGCAGGCCTGATCTGGCTGAAGTAGGACTTCTGCTCTGGGTGTGCTACATTGCCCTAGAGCTGAAAGGCACAACGTGCAGGCTTCTTTCCAAATGGCGAGTTGGGCCCCACAGCATCTTGCTTCCAGCTCTTTGGGAAGCTAAGAAACCACTCGCTCTGCACAGTGCTCTTACAGCCTACCGGGAACATCTCATCCAAAGGCCTGTGAAACGCAGTTTCTTGGCAGGCCTGATCTGGCTGAAGTAGGACTTCTGCTCTGGGTATGCCACATTGCCCTAGAGTTGAAAGGCACAACGTGCCGGCTTCTTTCCAAAGGGCGAGTTGGGCCCCACAGCATCTTGCTTCCAGCTCTTTGGGAAGCTAAGAAACAACTCGCTCTGCACAGTGCTCTTACAGCCTACCGGCAACATCTCTTCCAAAGGCCTGTGAAACGCAGTTTCTTTGCAGGCCTGATCTGGATGAAGTAGGACTTCTGCTCTGGGTGTGCCACATTGCCCTAGAGCTGAAAGGCACAACGTGCCGGCTTCTTTCCAATGCGTGAGTTGGGACCCACAGCATCTTGCTTCCAGCTCTTTGGGAAGCTAAGAAACAACTCGCTCTGCACAGTGCTCTTACAGCCTACCGGGAACATCTCTTCCAAAGGCCTGTGAAACGCAGTTTCTTTGCAGGCCTGATCTGGCTGAAGTAGGACTTCTGCTCTGGGTGTGCCACATTGCCCTAGAGCTGAAAGGCACAACGTGCCGGCTTCTTTCCAATGCGTGAGTTGGGACCCACAGCATCTTGCTTCCAGCTCTTTGGGAAGCTAAGAAACAACTCGCTCTGCACAGTGCTCTTACAGCCTACCGGGAACATCTCTTCCAAAGGCCTGTGAAACGCAGTTTCTTTGCAGGCCTGATCTGGCTGAAGTAGGACTTCTGCTCTGGGTGTGCTCCATTGCCCTGAGCTGAAAGGCACAACGTGCAGTCTTCTTTCCATAGGGCGAGTTGGGCCCCACAGCATCTTGCTTCCAGCTCTTTGGGAAGCTAAGAAACAACTCGCTCTGCACAGTGCTCTTACAGCCTACCGGGAACATCTCTTCCAAAGGCCTGTGAAACGCAGTTTCTTTGCAGGCCTGATCTGGCAGAAGTAGGACTTCTGCTCTGGGTGTGCTACATTGCCCTAGAGCTGAAAGGCACAACGTGCAGGCTTCTTTCCAAAGGGCGATTTGGGCCCCACAGCATCTTGCTTCCAGCTCTTTGGGAAGCTAAGAAACAACTCGCTCTGCACAGTGTTCTTACACACTAGTGGGAACATCTCTTCCAAAGGCCTGTGAAACGCAGTTTCTTTGCAGGCCTGATCTGGCTGAAGTAGGACTTCTGCTCTGGGTGTGCTACATTGCCCTAGAGCTGAAAGGCACAACGTGCAGGCTTCTTGCCAAAGGGCAAGTTGGGCCCCACATCATCTTGCATCCAGCTCTTTGGGGAGCTAAGAAACAACTCGCTCTGCACAGTGCTCTTACAGCCTACCGGGAACATCTCTTCCAAAGGCCTGTGAAACGCAGTTTCTTGGCAGGCCTCATCTGGCTGAAGTAGGACTTCTGCTCTGGGTGTGCCACATTGCCCTAGAGCTCAAAGGCACAACGTGCAAGCTTCTTTCCAAAGGGCGAGTAGGCCCCCACATCATCTTGCTTCCAGCTCTTTGGGAAGCTAGGAAACAACTCGCTCTGCACAGTGCTCTTACAGCCTACCGGGAACATCTCTTCCAAAGGCCTGTGAAACGCAGTTTCTTGGCAGGCCTGATCTGGCTGAAGTAGGACTTCTGCTCTGGGTGTGCTACATTGCTCTAGAGCTGAAAGGCACAACGTGCCAGCTTCTTTCCAAAGGGCGAGTTGGGACCCACAGCATCTTGCTTCCAGCTCTTTGGGAAGCTAAGAAACAACTGGCTCTGCACAGTGCTCTTACAGGCTACCGGGAACATCTCTTCCAAAGGCCTGTGAAACGCAGTTTCTTTGCAGGCCTGATCTGGCTGAAGTAGGACTTCTGCTCTGGGTGTGCTACATTGCCCAAGAGCTGAAAGGCACAACGTGCAGGCTTCTTTCCAAAGGGCGAGTAGGCCCCCACATCATCTTGCTTCCAGCTCTTTGGGAAGCTAAGAAACAACTCGCTCTGCACAGTGCTCTTACAGCCTACTGGGAACATCTCTTCCAAAGGCCTGTGAAAAGCAGTTTCTTGGCAGGCCTCATCTGGCTGAAGTAGGACTTCTGCTCTGGGTGTGCCACATTGCCCTAGAGCTCAAAGGCACAACGTGCAGGCTTCTTTCCAAAGGGCGAGTAGGCCCCCACATCATCTTGCTTCCAGCTCTTTGGGAAGCTAGGAAACAACTCGCTCTGCACAGTGCTCTTACAGCCTACCGGGAACATCTCTTCCAAAGGCCTGTGAAACGCAGTTTCTTTGCAGGCCTGATCTGGCTGAAGTAGGACTTCTGCTCTGCGTGTGCCACATTGCCCTAGAGCTGAAAGGCACAACGTGCCGGCTTCTTTCCAAATGGCGAGTAGGCCCCCACATCATCTTGCTTCCAGCTCTTTGGGAAGCTAGGAAACAACTCGCTCTGCACAGTGCTCTTACAGCCTACCGGGAACATCTCTTCCAAAGGCCTGTGAAACGCAGTTTCTTTGCAGGCCTGATCTGGCTGAAGTAGGACTTCTGCTCTGGGTGTGCCACATTGCCCTAGAGCTGAAAGGCACAACGTGCAGGCTTCTTTCCAAAGGGCGAGATGGGCCCCACAGCATCTTGCTTCCAGCTTTTTGGTAAGCGAAGTATCAACTCGCTCTGCACAGTGCTCTTACAGCCTACTGGGAACATCTCTTCCAAAGGCCTGTGAAACGCAGTTTCTTTGCAGGCCTGATCTGGCTGAAGTAGGACTTCTGCTCTGGGTGTGCTACATTGCCCCAGAGCTGAAAGGCACAACGTGCAGGCTTCTTTCCAAAGGGCGAGTTGGGCCCCACAGCATCTTGCTTCCAGCTCTTTGGGAAGCTAAGAAACACCTGCTCTGCACAGTGCTCTTACAGCCTACCGGGAACATCTCTTCCAAAGGCCTGTGAAACGCAGTTTCTTTGCAGGCCTGATCTGGCAGAAGTAGGACTTCTGCTCTGGGTGTGCTACATTGCCCTAGAGCTGAAAGGCACAACGTGCAGGCTTCTTTCCAAAGGGCGAGTAGGCCCCCACATCATCTTGCTTCCAGCTCTTTGGGAAGCTAAGAAACAACTCGCTCTGCACAGTGCTCTTACAGCCTACCGGGAACATCTCTTCCAAAGGCCTGTGAAACGCAGTTTCTTTGCAGGCCTGATCTAGCTGAAGTAGGACTTCTGCTCTGGGTGTGCCACATTGCCCTAGAGCTGAAAGGCACAACGTGCAGGCTTCTTTCCAAAGGGCGAGTTGGGCCCCACAGCATCTTGCTTCCAGCTCTTTGGGAAGCTAAGAAACCACTCGCTCTGCACAGTGCTCTTACAGCCTACCGGGAACATCTCTTCCAAAGGCCTGTGAAACGCAGTTTCTTTGCAGGCCTGATCTGGCTGAAGTAGGACTTCTGCTCTGGGTGTGCTACATTGCCCTAGAGCTGAAAGGCACAACGTGCAGGCTTCTTTCCAAAGGGCGAGTTGGGCCCCACAGCATCTTGCTTCCAGCTCTTTGGGAAGCTAAGAAACCACTCGCTCTGCACAGTGCTCTTACAGCCTACCGGGAACATCTCTTCCAAAGGCCTGTGAAACGCAGTTTCTTGGCAGGCCTGATCTGGCTCAAGTAGGACTTCTGCTCTGGGTATGCTACATTGCCCTAGAGCTGAAAGGCACAACGTGCAGGCTTCTTTCCAAAGGGCGAGTTGGGCCCCACAGCATCTTGCTTCCAGCTCTTTGGGAAGCTAAGAAACAACTCGCTCTGCACAGTGCTCTTACAGCCTACCGGCAACATCTCTTCCAAAGGCCTGTGAAACGCAGTTTCTTTGCAGGCCTGATCTGGATGAAGTAGGACTTCTGCTCTGGGTGTGCCACATTGCCCTAGAGCTGAAAGGCACAACGTGCCGGCTTCTTTCCAATGCGTGAGTTGGGACCCACAGCATCTTGCTTCCAGCTCTTTGGGAAGCTAAGAAACAACTCGCTCTGCACAGTGCTCTTACAGCCTACCGGGAACATCTCTTCCAAAGGCCTGTGAAACGCAGTTTCTTTGCAGGCCTGATCTGGCTGAAGTAGGACTTCTGCTCTGGGTGTGCCACATTGCCCTAGAGCTGAAAGGCACAACGTGCCGGCTTCTTTCCAATGCGTGAGTTGGGACCCACAGCATCTTGCTTCCAGCTCTTTGGGAAGCTAAGAAACAACTCGCTCTGCACAGTGCTCTTACAGCCTACCGGGAACATCTCTTCCAAAGGCCTGTGAAACGCAGTTTCTTTGCAGGCCTGATCTGGCTGAAGTAGGACTTCTGCTCTGGGTGTGCTCCATTGCCCTGAGCTGAAAGGCACAACGTGCAGTCTTCTTTCCATAGGGCGAGTTGGGCCCCACAGCATCTTGCTTCCAGCTCTTTGGGAAGCTAAGAAACAACTCGCTCTGCACAGTGCTCTTACAGCCTACCGGGAACATCTCTTCCAAAGGCCTGTGAAACGCAGTTTCTTTGCAGGCCTGATCTGGCAGAAGTAGGACTTCTGCTCTGGGTGTGCTACATTGCCCTAGAGCTGAAAGGCACAACGTGCAGGCTTCTTTCCAAAGGGCGATTTGGGCCCCACAGCATCTTGCTTCCAGCTCTTTGGGAAGCTAAGAAACAACTCGCTCTGCACAGTGCTCTTACACACTAGTGGGAACATCTCTTCCAAAGGCCTGTGAAACGCAGTTTCTTTGCAGGCCTGATCTGGCTGAAGTAGGACTTCTGCTCTGGGTGTGCTACATTGCCCTAGAGCTGAAAGGCACAACGTGCAGGCTTCTTGCCAAAGGGCAAGTTGGGCCCCACATCATCTTGCATCCAGCTCTTTGGGGAGCTAAGAAACAACTCGCTCTGCACAGTGCTCTTACAGCCTACCGGGAACATCTCTTCCAAAGGCCTGTGAAACGCAGTTTCTTGGCAGGCCTCATCTGGCTGAAGTAGGACTTCTGCTCTGGGTGTGCCACATTGCCCTAGAGCTCAAAGGCACAACGTGCAAGCTTCTTTCCAAAGGGCGAGTAGGCCCCCACATCATCTTGCTTCCAGCTCTTTGGGAAGCTAGGAAACAACTCGCTCTGCACAGTGCTCTTACAGCCTACCGGGAACATCACTTCCAAAGGCCTGTGAAACGCAGTTTCTTGGCAGGCCTCATCTGGCTGAAGTAGGACTTCTGCTCTGGGTGTGCCACATTGCCCTAGAGCTGAAAGGCACAACGTGCAGGCTTCTTTCCAAAGGGCGAGTTGGGCTCCACAGCATCTTGCTTCCAGCTTTTTGGGAAGCGAAGTATCAACTCGCTCTGCACAGTGCTCTTACAGCCTACTGGGAACATCTCTTCCAAAGGCCTGTGAAACGCAGTTTCTTTGCAGGCCTGATCTGGCTGAAGTAGGACTTCTGCTCTGGGTGTGCTACATTGCCCTAGAGCTGAAAGGCACAACGTGCAGGCTTCTTTCCAAAGGGCGAGTTGGGCCCGACAGCATCTTGCTTCCAGCTCTTTGGGAAGCTAAGAAACACCTGCTCTGCACAGTGCTCTTACAGCCTACCGGGAACATCTCTTTCAAAGGCCTGTGAAACGCAGTTTCTTTGCAGGCCTGATCTGGCTGAAGTAGGACTTCTGCTCTGGGTGTGCTCCATTGCCCTGAGCTGAAAGGCACAACGTGCAGTCTTCTTTCCATAGGGCGAGTTGGGCCCCACAGCATCTTGCTTCCAGCTCTTTGGGAAGCTAAGAAACACCTGCTCTGCACAGTGCTCTTACAGCCTACCGGGAACATCTCTTCCAAAGGCCTGTGAAACGCAGTTTCTTGGCAGGCCTCATCTGGCTGAAGTAGGACTTCTGCTCTGGGTGTCCCACATTGCCCTAGAGCTCAAAGGCACAACGTGCAAGCTTCTTTCCAAAGGGCGAGTGGGCCCCCACATCATCTTGCTTCCAGCTCTTTGGGAAGCTAGGAAACAACTCGCTCTGCACAGTGCTCTTACAGCCTACCGGGAACATCTCTTCCAAAGGCCTGTGAAATGCAGTTTCTTTGCAGGCCTGATCTGGCTGAAGTAGGACTTGTGCTCTGGGTGTGCCACATTGCCCTAGAGCTGAAAGGCACAACGTGCCGGCTTCTTTCCAAAGGGCGAGTTGGGCCCCACAGCATCTTGCTTCCAGCTTTTTGGGAGGCGAAGTATCAACTCGCTCTGCACAGTGCTCTTACAGCCTACTGGGAACATCTCTTCCAAAGGCCTGTGAAACGCAGTTTCTTTGCAGGCCTGATCTGGCTGAAGTAGGACTTCTGCTCTGGGTGTGCTACATTGCCCTAGAGCTGAAAGGCACAACGTGCAGGCTTCTTTCCAAAGGGCGAGTAGGCCCCCACATCATCTTGCTTCCAGCTCTTTGGGAAGCTAGGAAACAACTTGCTCTGCACAGTGCTCTTACAGCCTACCGGGAACATCTCTTCCAAAGGCCTGTGAAACGCAGTTTCTTTGCAGGCCTGATCTGGCTGAAGTAGGACTTCTGCTCTGCGTCTGCCACATTGCCCTAGAGGTGAAAGGCACAACGTGCCGGCTTCTTTCCAAAGGACGAGTTGGGCCCCACAGCATCTTGCTTCCAGCTTTTTGGGAAGCGAAGTATCAACTCGCTCTGCACAGTGCTCTTACAGCCTACTGGGAACATCTCTTCCAAAGGCCTGTGAAACGCACTTTCTTTGCAGGCCTGATCTGGCTGAAGTAGGACTTCTGCTCTGGGTGTGCTACATTGCCCTAGAGCTGAAAGGCACAACGTGCAGGCTTCTTTCCAAAGGGCGAGTAGGCCCCCACATCATCTTGCTTCCAGCTCTTTGGGAAGCTAGGAAACAACTCGCTCTGCACAGTGCTCTTACAGCCTACCGGGAACATCTCTTCCAAAGGCCTGTGAAATGCAGTTTCTTTGCAGGCCTGATCTGGCTGAAGTAGGACTTCTGCTCTGGGTGTGCCACATTGCCATAGAGCTGAAAGGCACAACGTGCCGGCTTCTTACCAAAGGGCGAGTTGGGCCCCACAGCATCTTGCTTCCAGCTTTTTGGGAGGCGAAGTATCAACTCGCTCTGCACAGTGCTCTTACAGCCTACTGGGAACATCTCTTCCAAAGGCCTGTGAAACGCAGTTTCTTTGCAGGCCTGATCTGGCTGAAGTAGGACTTCTGCTCTGGGTGTGCTACATTGCCCTAGAGCTGAAAGGCACAACGTGCAGGCTTCTTTCCAAAGGGCGAGTAGGCCCCCACATCATCTTGCTTCCAGCTCTTTGGGAAGCTAGGAAACAACTTGCTCTGCACAGTGCTCTTACAGCCTACCGGGAACATCTCTTCCAAAGGCCTGTGAAACGCAGTTTCTTTGCAGGCCTGATCTGGCTGAAGTAGGACTTCTGCTCTGCGTGTGCCACATTGCCCTAGAGCTGAAAGGCACAACGTGCCGGCTTCTTTCCAAAGGGCGAGTTGGGCCCCACAGCATCTTGCTTCCAGCTTTTTGGGAAGCGAAGTATCAACTCGCTCTGCACAGTGCTCTTACAGCCTACTGGGAACATCTCTTCCAAAGGCCTGTGAAACGCAGTTTCTTTGCAGGCCTGATCTGGCTGAAGTAGGACTTCTGCTCTGGGTGTGCTACATTGCCCTAGAGCTGAAAGGCACAACGTGCAGGCTTCTTTCCAAAGGGCGAGTAGGCCCACACATCATCTTGCTTCCAGCTCTTTGGGAAGCTAAGAAACAACTCGCTCTGCACAGTGCTATTACAGCCTACCGGGAACATCTCTTCCAAATGCCTGTGAAACGCAGTTTCTTTGCAGGCCTGATCTGGCTGAAGTAGGACTTCTGTTCTGGGTGTGCTACATTGCCCTAGAGCTGAAAGGCACAACGTGCAGGCTTCTTTCCAAAGGGCGAGTTGGGCCCCACAGCATCTTGCTTCCAGCAATTTGGGAAGCTAAGAAACACCTGCTCTGCACAGTGCTCTTACAGCCTACCGGGAATATCTCTTCCAAAGGCCTGTGAAACGCAGTTTCTTTGCAGGCCTGATCTGGCAGAAGTAGGACTTCTGCTCTGGGTGTGCTACATTGCCCTAGAGCTGAAAGGCACAACGTGCAGGCTTCTTTCCAAAGGGCGAGTAGGCCCCCACATCATCTTGCTTCCAGCTCTTTGGGAAGCTAAGAAACAACTCGCTCTGCACAGTGCTCTTACAGCCTACCGGGAACATCTCTTCCAAAGGCCTGTGAAACGCAGTTTCTTTGCAGGCCTGATCTGGCTGAAGTAGGACTTCTGCTCTGCGTGTGCCACATTGCCCTAGAGCTGAAAGGCACAACGTGCCGGCTTCTTTCCAAAGGGCGAGTTGGGCCCCACAGCATCTTGCTTCCAGCTTTTTGGGAAGCGAAGTATCAACTCGCTCTGCACAGTGCTCTTACAGCCTACTGGGAATATCTCTTCCAAAGGCCTGTGAAACGCAGTTTCTTTGCAGGCCTGATCTGGCTGAAGTAGGACTTCTGCTCTGGGTGTGCTACATTGCCCTAGAGCTGAAAGGCACAACGTGCAGGCTTCTTTCCAAAGGGCGAGTAGGCCCCCACATCATCTTGCTTCCAGCTCTTTGGGAAGCTAGGAAACAACTCGCTCTGCACAGTGCTCTTACAGCCTACCGGGAACATCTCTTCCAAAGGCCTGTGAAACGCAGTTTCTTTGCAGGCCTGATCTGGCTGAAGTAGGACTTCTGCTCTGGGTGTGCCACATTGCCCTAGAGCTGAAAGGCACAACGTGCAGGCTTCTTTCCAAAGGGCGAGTTGGGCACCACAGCATCTTGCTTCCAGCTTTTTGGTAAGCGAAGTATCAACTCGCTCTGCACAGTGCTCTTACAGCCTACTGGGAACATCTCTTCCAAAGGCCTGTGAAACGCAGTTTCTTTGCAGGCCTGATCTGGCTGAAGTAGGACTTCTGCTCTGGGTGTGCTACATTGCCCCAGAGCTGAAAGGCACAACGTGCAGGCTTCTTTCCAAAGGGCGATTTGGGCCCCACAGCATCTTGCTTCCAGCTCTTTGGGAAGCTAAGAAACACCTGCTCTGCACAGTGCTCTTACAGCCTACCGGGAACATCTCTTCCAAAGGCCTGTGAAACGCAGTTTCTTTGCAGGCCTGATCTGGCAGAAGTAGGACTTCTGCTCTGGGTGTGCTACATTGCCCTAGAGCTGAAAGGCACAACGTGCAGGCTTCTTTCCAAAGGGCGAGTAGGCCCCCACATCATCTTGCTTCCAGCTCTTTGGGAAGCTAAGAAACAACTCGCTCTGCACAGTGCTCTTACAGCCTACCGGGAACATCTCTTCCAAAGGCCTGTGAAACGCAGTTTCTTGGCAGGCCTGATCTAGCTGAAGTAGGACTTCTGCTCTGGGTGTGCCACATTGCCCTAGAGCTGAAAGGCACAACGTGCAGGCTTCTTTCCAAAGGGCGAGTTGGGCCCCACAGCATCTTGCTTCCAGCTCTTTGGGAAGCTAAGAAACCACTCGCTCTGCACAGTGCTCTTACAGCCTACCGGGAACATCTCTTCCAAAGGCCTGTGAAACGCAGTTTCTTTGCAGGCCTGATCTGGCTGAAGTAGGACTTCTGCTCTGGGTGTGCTACATTGCCCTAGAGCTGAAAGGCACAACGTGCAGGCTTCTTTCCAAAGGGCGAGTTGGGTCCCACAGCATCTTGCTTCCAGCTCTTTGGGAAGCTAAGAAACAACTCGCTCTGCACAGTGCTCTTACAGCCTACCGGCAACATCTCTTCCAAAGGCCTGTGAAACGCAGTTTCTTTGCAGGCCTGATCTGGCTGAAGTAGGACTTCTGCTCTGGGTGTGCCACATTGCCCTAGAGCTGAAAGGCACAACGTGCGGGCTTCTTTCCAATGCGTGAGTTGGGACCCACAGCATCTTGCTTCCAGCTCTTTGGGAAGCTAAGAAACAACTCGCTCTGCGCAGTGCTCTTACAGCCTACCGGGAACATCTCTTCCAAAGGCCTGTGAAACGCAGTTTCTTTGCAGGCCTGATCTGGCTGAAGTAGGACTTCTGCTCTGGGTGTGCCACATTGCCATAGAGCTGAAAGGCACAACGTGCCGGCTTCTTTCCAATGCGTGAGTTGGGACCCACAGCATCTTGCTTCCAGCTCTTTGGGAAGCTAAGAAACAACTCGCTCTGCACAGTGCTCTTACAGCCTACCGGGAACATCTCTTCCAAAGGCCTGTGACACGCAGTTTCTTTGCAGGCCTGATCTGGCTGAAGTAGCACTTCTGCTCTGGGTGTGCTCCATTGCCCTGAGCTGAAAGGCACAACGTGCAGTCTTCTTTCCATAGGGCGAGTTGGGACCCACAGCATCTTGCTTCCAGCTCTTTGGGAAGCTAAGAAACAACTCGCTCTGCACAGTGCTCTTACAGCCTACCGGGAACATCTCTTCCAAAGGCCTGTGAAACGCAGTTTCTTTGCAGGCCTGATCTGGCAGAAGTAGGACTTCTGCTCTGGGTGTGCTACATTGCCCTAGAGCTGAAAGGCACAACGTGCAGGCTTCTTTCCAAAGGGCGATTTGGGCCCCACAGCATCTTGCTTCCAGCTCTTTGGGAAGCTAAGAAACAACTCGCTCTGCACAGTGCTCTTACACACTAGTGGGAACATCTCTTCCAAAGGCCTGTGAAACGCAGTTTCTTTGCAGGCCTGATCTGGCTGAAGTAGGACTTCTGCTCTGGGTGTGCTACATTGCCCTAGAGCTGAAAGGCACAACGTGCAGGCTTCTTGCCAAAGGGCAAGTTGGGCCCCACATCTTCTTGCATCCAGCTCTTTGGGGAGCTAAGAAACAACTCGCTCTGCACAGTGCTCTGGCAGCCTACCGGGAACATCTCTTCCAAATGCCTGTGAAACGCAGTTTCTTTGCAGGCCTGATCTGGCTGAAGTAGGACTTCTGTTCTGGGTGTGCAACATTGCCCTAGAGCTGAAAGGCACAACGTGCAGGCTTCTTTCCAAAGGGCGAGTTGGGCCCCACAGCATCTTGCTTCCAGCAATTTGGGAAGCTAAGAAACACCTGCTCTGCACAGTGCTCTTACAGCCTACCGGGAATATCTCTTCCAAAGGCCTGTGAAACGCAGTTTCTTTGCAGGCCTGATCTGGCAGAAGTAGGACTTCTGCTCTGGGTGTGCTACATTGCCCTAGAGCTGAAAGGCACAACGTGCAGGCTTCTTTCCAAAGGGCGAGTAGGCCCCCACATCATCTTGCTTCCAGCTCTTTGGGAAGCTAAGAAACAACTCGCTCTGCACAGTGCTCTTACAGCCTACCGGGAACATCTCTTCCAAAGGCCTGTGAAACGCAGTTTCTTGGCAGGCCTCATCTGGCTGAAGTAGGACTTCTACTCTGGGTGTGCCACATTGCCCTAGAGCTCAAAGGCACAACGTGCAAGCTTCTTTCCAAAGGGCGAGTAGGCCCCCACATCATCTTGCTTCCAGCTCTTTGGGAAGCTAGGAAACAACTCACTCTGCACAGTGCTCTTACAGCCTACCGGGAACATCTCTTCCAAAGGCCTGTGAAACGCAGTTTCTTGGCAGGCCTGATCTGGCTGAAGTAGGACTTCTGCTCTGCGTGTGCCACATTGCCCTAGAGCTGAAAGGCACAACGTGCCGGCTTCTTTCCAAAGGGCGAGTTGGGCCCCACAGCATCTTGCTTCCAGCAATTTGGGAAGCGAAGTATCAACTCGCTCTGCACAGTGCTCTTACAGCCTACTGGGAATATCTCTTCCAAAGGCCTGTGAAACGCAGTTTCTTTGCAGGCCTGATCTGGCTGAAGTAGGACTTCTGCTCTGGGTGTGCTACATTGCCCTAGAGCTGAAAGGCACAACGTGCAGGCTTCTTTCCAAAGGGCGAGTAGGCCCCCACATCATCTTGCTTCCAGCTCTTTGGGAAGCTAGGAAACAACTCGCTCTGCACAGTGCTCTTACAGCCTACCGGGAACATCTCTTCCAAAGGCCTGTGAAACGCAGTTTCTTTGCAGGCCTGATCTGGCTGAAGTAGGACTTCTGCTCTGGGTGTGCCACATTGCCCTAGAGCTGAAAGGCACAACGTGCAGGCTTCTTTCCAAAGGGCGAGTTGGGCACCACAGCATCTTGCTTCCAGCTTTTTGGTAAGCGAAGTATCAACTCGCTCTGCACAGTGCTCTTACAGCCTACTGGGAACATCTCTTCCAAAGGCCTGTGAAACGCAGTTTCTTTGCAGGCCTGATCTGGCTGAAGTAGGACTTCTGCTCTGGGTGTGCTACATTGCCCCAGAGCTGAAAGGCACAACGTGCAGGCTTCTTTCCAAAGGGCGATTTGGGCCCCACAGCATCTTGCTTCCAGCTCTTTGGGAAGCTAAGAAACACCTGCTCTGCACAGTGCTCTTACAGCCTACCGGGAACATCTCTTCCAAAGGCCTGTGAAACGCAGTTTCTTTGCAGGCCTGATCTGGCAGAAGTAGGACTTCTGCTCTGGGTGTGCTACATTGCCCTAGAGCTGAAAGGCACAACGTGCAGGCTTCTTTCCAAAGGGCGAGTAGGCCCCCACATCATCTTGCTTCCAGCTCTTTGGGAAGCTAAGAAACAACTCGCTCTGCACAGTGCTCTTACAGCCTACCGGGAACATCTCTTCCAAAGGCCTGTGAAACGCAGTTTCTTGGCAGGCCTGATCTAGCTGAAGTAGGACTTCTGCTCTGGGTGTGCCACATTGCCCTAGAGCTGAAAGGCACAACGTGCAGGCTTCTTTCCAAAGGGCGAGTTGGGCCCCACAGCATCTTGCTTCCAGCTCTTTGGGAAGCTAAGAAACCACTCGCTCTGCACAGTGCTCTTACAGCCTACCGGGAACATCTCTTCCAAAGGCCTGTGAAACGCAGTTTCTTTGCAGGCCTGATCTGGCTGAAGTAGGACTTCTGCTCTGGGTGTGCTACATTGCCCTAGAGCTGAAAGGCACAACGTGCAGGCTTCTTTCCAAAGGGCGAGTTGGGTCCCACAGCATCTTGCTTCCAGCTCTTTGGGAAGCTAAGAAACAACTCGCTCTGCACAGTGCTCTTACAGCCTACCGGCAACATCTCTTCCAAAGGCCTGTGAAACGCAGTTTCTTTGCAGGCCTGATCTGGCTGAAGTAGGACTTCTGCTCTGGGTGTGCCACATTGCCCTAGAGCTGAAAGGCACAACGTGCGGGCTTCTTTCCAATGCGTGAGTTGGGACCCACAGCATCTTGCTTCCAGCTCTTTGGGAAGCTAAGAAACAACTCGCTCTGCGCAGTGCTCTTACAGCCTACCGGGAACATCTCTTCCAAAGGCCTGTGAAACGCAGTTTCTTTGCAGGCCTGATCTGGCTGAAGTAGGACTTCTGCTCTGGGTGTGCCACATTGCCATAGAGCTGAAAGGCACAACGTGCCGGCTTCTTTCCAATGCGTGAGTTGGGACCCACAGCATCTTGCTTCCAGCTCTTTGGGAAGCTAAGAAACAACTCGCTCTGCACAGTGCTCTTACAGCCTACCGGGAACATCTCTTCCAAAGGCCTGTGACACGCAGTTTCTTTGCAGGCCTGATCTGGCTGAAGTAGCACTTCTGCTCTGGGTGTGCTCCATTGCCCTGAGCTGAAAGGCACAACGTGCAGTCTTCTTTCCATAGGGCGAGTTGGGACCCACAGCATCTTGCTTCCAGCTCTTTGGGAAGCTAAGAAACAACTCGCTCTGCACAGTGCTCTTACAGCCTACCGGGAACATCTCTTCCAAAGGCCTGTGAAACGCAGTTTCTTTGCAGGCCTGATCTGGCAGAAGTAGGACTTCTGCTCTGGGTGTGCTACATTGCCCTAGAGCTGAAAGGCACAACGTGCAGGCTTCTTTCCAAAGGGCGATTTGGGCCCCACAGCATCTTGCTTCCAGCTCTTTGGGAAGCTAAGAAACAACTCGCTCTGCACAGTGCTCTTACACACTAGTGGGAACATCTCTTCCAAAGGCCTGTGAAACGCAGTTTCTTTGCAGGCCTGATCTGGCTGAAGTAGGACTTCTGCTCTGGGTGTGCTACATTGCCCTAGAGCTGAAAGGCACAACGTGCAGGCTTCTTGCCAAAGGGCAAGTTGGGCCCCACATCTTCTTGCATCCAGCTCTTTGGGGAGCTAAGAAACAACTCGCTCTGCACAGTGCTCTGGCAGCCTACCGGGAACATCTCTTCCAAATGCCTGTGAAACGCAGTTTCTTTGCAGGCCTGATCTGGCTGAAGTAGGACTTCTGTTCTGGGTGTGCTACATTGCCCTAGAGCTGAAAGGCACAACGTGCAGGCTTCTTTCCAAAGGGCGAGTTGGGCCCCACAGCATCTTGCTTCCAGCAATTTGGGAAGCTAAGAAACACCTGCTCTGCACAGTGCTCTTACAGCCTACCGGGAATATCTCTTCCAAAGGCCTGTGAAACGCAGTTTCTTTGCAGGCCTGATCTGGCAGAAGTAGGACTTCTGCTCTGGGTGTGCTACATTGCCCTAGAGCTGAAAGGCACAACGTGCAGGCTTCTTTCCAAAGGGCGAGTAGGCCCCCACATCATCTTGCTTCCAGCTCTTTGGGAAGCTAAGAAACAACTCGCTCTGCACAGTGCTCTTACAGCCTACCGGGAACATCTCTTCCAAAGGCCTGTGAAACGCAGTTTCTTGGCAGGCCTCATCTGGCTGAAGTAGGACTTCTACTCTGGGTGTGCCACATTGCCCTAGAGCTCAAAGGCACAACGTGCAAGCTTCTTTCCAAAGGGCGAGTAGGCCCCCACATCATCTTGCTTCCAGCTCTTTGGGAAGCTAGGAAACAACTCACTCTGCACAGTGCTCTTACAGCCTACCGGGAACATCTCTTCCAAAGGCCTGTGAAACGCAGTTTCTTGGCAGGCCTCATCTGGCTGAAGTAGGACTTCTGCTCTGGGTGTGCCACATTGCCCTAGAGCTGAAAGGCACAACGTGCAGGCTTCTTTCCAAAGGGCGAGTTGGGCTCCACAGCATCTTGCTTCCAGCTTTTTGGGAAGCGAAGTATCAACTCGCTCTGCACAGTGCTCTTACAGCCTACTGGGAACATCTCTTCCAAAGGCCTGTGAAACGCAGTTTCTTTGCAGGCCTGATCTGGCTGAAGTAGGACTTCTGCTCTGGGTGTGCTACATTGCCCTAGAGCTGAAAGGCACAACGTGCAGGCTTCTTTCCAAAGGGCGAGTTGGGCCCCACAGCATCTTGCTTCCAGCTCTTTGGGAAGCTAAGAAACACCTGCTCTGCACAGTGCTCTTACAGCCTACCGGGAACATCTCTTCCAAAGGCCTGTGAAACACAGTTTCTTTGCAGGCCTGATCTGGCAGAAGTAGGACTTCTGCTCTGGGTGTGCTACATTCCCCTAGAGCTGAAAGGCACAACGTGCAGGCTTCTTTCCAAAGGGCGAGTAGGCCCCCACATCATCTTGCTTCCAGCTCTTTGGGAAGCTAAGAAACAACTCGCTCTGCACAGTGCTCTTACAGCCTACCGGGAACATCTCTTCCAAAGGCCTGTGAAACGCAGTTTCTTGGCAGGCCTGATCTAGCTGAAGTAGGACTTCTGCTCTGGGTGTGCCACATTGCCCTAGAGCTGAAAGGCACAACGTGCAGGCTTCTTTCCAAAGGGCGATTTGGGCCCCAAAGCATCTTGCTTCCAGCTCTTTGGGAAGCTAAGAAACAACTCGCTCTGCACAGTGCTCTTGCAGCGTACCGGGAACATCTCTTCCAAAGGCCTGTGAAACGCAGTTTCTTTGCAGGCCTGATCTGGCTGAAGTAGGACTTCTGCTCTGGGAGTGCTACATTGCCCTAGAGCTGAAAGGCACAACGTGCAGGCTTCTTGCCAAAGGGCAAGTTGGGCCCCACAGCATCTTGCATCCAGCTCTTTGGGGAGCTAAGAAACAACTCGCTCTGCACAGTGCTCTGGCAGCCTACCGGGAACATCTCTTCCAAATGCCTGTGAAACGCAGTTTCTTTGCAGGCCTGATCTGGCTGAAGTAGGACTTCTGTTCTGGGTGTGCTACATTGCCCTAGAGCTGAAAGGCACAACGTGCAGGCTTCTTTCCAAAGGGCGAGTTGGGCCCCACAGCATCTTGCTTCCAGCAATTTGGGAAGCTAAGAAACACCTGCTCTGCACAGTGCTCTTACAGCCTACCGGGAATATCTCTTCCAAAGGCCTGTGAAAAGCAGTTTCTTTGCAGGCCTGATCTGGCTGAAGTAGGACTTCTGCTCTGGGTATGCCACATTGCCCTAGAGTTGAAAGGCACAACGTGCCGGCTTCTTTCCAAAGGGCGAGTTGGGCCCCACAGCATCTTGCTTCCAGCTCTTTGGGAAGCTAAGAAACAACTCGCTCTGCACAGTGCTCTTGCAGCCTACCGGGAACATCTCTTCCAAATGCCTGTGAAACGCAGTTTCTTTGCAGGCCTGATCTGGCTGAAGTAGGACTTCTGTTCTGGGTGTGCTACATTGCCCTAGAGCTGAAAGGCACAACGTGCAGGCTTCTTTCCAAAGGGCGAGTTGGGCCCCACAGCATCTTGCTTCCAGCAATTTGGGAAGCTAAGAAACACCTGCTCTGCACAGTGCTCTTACAGCCTACCGGGAACATCTCTTCCAAAGGCCTGTGAAACGCAGTTTCTTTGCAGGCCTGATCTGGCTGAAGTAGGACTTCTGCTCTGCGTGTGCTACATTGCCCTAGAGCTGAAAGGCACAACGTGCAGGCTTCTTTCCAAAGGGCGAGTTGGGCCCCACAGCATCTTGCTTCCAGCTCTTTGGGAAGCTAAGAAACCACTCGCGCTGCACAGTGCTCTTACAGCCTACCGGGAACATCTCTTCCAAAGGCCTGTGAAACGCAGTTTCTTTGCAGGCCTGATCTGGCTGAAGTAGGACTTCTGCTCTGGGTGTGGACATTGCCCTAGAGCTGAAAGGCACAACGTGCAGGCTTCTTTCCAAAGGGCGAGTTGGGCCCCACAGCATCTTGCTTCCAGCTCTTTGGGAAGCTAAGAAACAACTCGCTCTGCACAGCGCTCTTACAGCCTACCGGCAACATCTCTTCCAAAGGCCTGTGAAACGCAGTTTCTTTGCAGGCCTGATCTGGCTGAAGTAGGACTTCTGCTCTGGGTGTGCCACATTGCCCTAGAGCTGAAAGGCACAACGTGCCGGCTTCTTTCCAATGCGTGAGTTGGGACCCACAGCATCTTGCTTCCAGCTCTTTGGGAAGCTAAGAAACAACTCGCTCTGCACAGTGCTCTTACAGCCTACCGGGAACATCTCTTCCAAAGGCCTGTGAAACGCAGTTTCTTTGCAGGCCTGATCTGGCTGAAGTAGGACTTCTGCTCTGGGTGTGCTCCATTGCCCTGAGCTGAAAGGCACAACGTGCAGGCTTCTTTCCAAAGGGCGAGTTGGTCCCCACAGCATCTAACTTCCAGCTCTTTGGGAAGCTAAGAAACAACTCGCTCTGCACAGTGCTCTTACAGCCTACCGGGAACATCTCTTCCAAAGGCCTGTGAAACGCAGTTTCTTTGCAGGCCTGATCTGGCAGAAGTAGGACTTCTGCTCTGGGTGTGCTACATTGCCCTAGAGCTGAAAGGCACAACGTGCAGGCTTCTTTCCAAAGGGCGAGTTGGTCCCCACAGCATCTTGCTTCCAGCTCTTTGGGAAGCTAAGAAACAACTCGCTCTGCACAGTGCTCTTGCAGCCTACCGGGAACATCTCTTCCAAATGCCTGTGAAACGCAGTTTCTTTGCAGGCCTGATCTGGCTGAAGTAGGACTTCTGCTCTGGGTGTGCTACATTGCCCTAGAGCTGAAAGGCACAACGTGCAGGCTTCTGTCCAAAGGGCGAGTTGGGCCCCACAGCATCTTGCTTCCAGCAATTTGGGAAGCTAAGAAACACCTGCTCTGCACAGTGCTCTTACAGCCTACCGGGAACATCTCTTCCAAAGGCCTGTGAAACGCAGTTTCTTTGCAGGCCTGATCTGGCAGAAGTAGGACATCTGCTCTGGGTGTGCTACATTGCCCTAGAGCTGAAAGGCACAACGTGAAGGCTTCTTTCCAAAGGGCGAGTTGGGCCCCACAGCATCTTGCTTCCAGCTCTTTGGGAAGCTAAGAAACAACTCGCTCTGCACAGTGCTCTTACAGCCTACCGGGAACATCTCTTCCAAAGGCCTGTGAAACGCAGTTACTTTGCAGGCCTGATCTGGCAGATGTAGGACTTCTGCTCTGGGTGTGCTACATTGCCCTAGAGCTGAAAGGCACAACGTGCAAGCTTCTTTCCAAAGGGCGAGTTGGGCCCCACAGCATCTTGCTTCCAGCTTTTTGGGAAGCGAAGTATCAGCTCGCTCTGCACAGTGCTCTTACAGCCTACCGGGAACATCTCTTCCAAAGGCCTGTGAAACGCAGTTTCTTTGCAGGACTGATCTGGCTGAAGTAGGACTTCTGCTCTGGGTGTGCTACATTGCCCTAGAGCTGAAAGGCACAACGTGCAGGCTTCTTTCCAAAGGGCGAGTTGGGCCCCACAGCATCTTGCTTCCAGCTCTTTGGGAAGCTAAGAAACAACTCGCTCTGCACAGTGCTCTTGCAGCCTACCGGGAACATCTCTTCCAAATGCCTGTGAAACGCAGTTTCTTTGCAGGCCTGATCTGGCTGAAGTAGGACTTCTGCTCTGGGTGTGCTACATTGCCCTAGAGCTGAAAGGCACAACGTGCAGGCTTCTGTCCAAAGGGCGAGTTGGGCCCCACAGCATCATGCTTCCAGCAATTTGGGAAGCTAAGAAACACCTGCTCTGCACAGTGCTCTTACAGCCTACCGGGAACATCTCTTCCAAAGGCCTGTGAAACACAGTTTCTTTGCAGGCCTGATCTGGCAGAAGTAGGACTTCTGCTCTGGGTGTGCTACATTGCCCTAGAGCTGAAAGGCACAACGTGCAGGCTTCTTTCCAAAGGGCGAGTAGGCCCCCACATCATCTTGCTTCCAGCTCTTTGGGAAGCTAAGAAACAACTCGCTCTGCACAGTGCTCTTACAGCCTACCGGGAACATCTCTTTCAAAGGCCTGTGAAACGCAGTTTCTTGGCAGGCCTGATCTGGCTGAAGTAGGACTTCTGCTCTGGGTGTGCTACATTGCCCTAGAGCTGAAACGCACAACGTGCAGGCTTCTTTCCAAAGGGCGAGTTGGGCCCCACAGCATCTTGCTTCCAGCTCTTTGGGAAGCTAAGAAACAACTCGCTCTGCACAGTGCTCTTACAGCCTACCGGGAACATCTCTTCCAAAGGCCTGTGAAACGCAGTTTCTTTGCAGGCATGATCTGCCAGAGTAGGACATCTGCTCTGGGTGTGCTACATTGCCCTAGAGCTGAAAGGCACAACGTGCAGGCTTCTTTCCAAAGGGCGAGTTGGGCCCCACAGCATCTTGCTTCCAGCTCTTTGGGAAGCTAAGAAACAACTCGCTCTGCACAGTGCTCTTACAGCCTACCGGGAACATCTCTTCCAAAGGCCTGTGAAACGCAGTTTCTTTGCAGGCCTGATCTGCCAGATGTAGGACTTCTGCTCTGGGTGTGCTACATTGCCCTAGAGCTGAAAGGCACAACGTGCAAGCTTCTTTCCAAAGGGCGAGTTGGGCCCCACAGCATCTTGCTTCCAGCTTTTTGGGAAGCGAAGTATCAGCTCGCTCTGCACAGTGCTCTTACAGCCTACCGGGAACATCTCTTCCAAAGGCCTGTGAAACGCAGTTTCTTTGCAGGCCTGATCTGGCTGAAGTAGGACTTCTGCTCTGGGTGTGCTACATTGCCCTAGAGCTGAAAGGCACAACGTGCAGGCTTCTTTCCAAAGGGCGAGTTGGGCCCCACAGCATCTTGCTTACAGCTCTTTGGGAAGCTAAGAAACCACTCGCTCTGCACAGTGCTCTTACAGCCTACCGGGAACATCTCTTCCAAAGGCCTGTGAAACGCAGTTTCTTTGCAGGCCTGATCTGGCTGAAGTAGGACTTCTGCTCTGGGTGTGCTACATTGCCCTAGAGCTGAAAGGCACAACGTGCAGGCTTCTTTCCAAAGGGCGAGTTGGGCCCCACAGCATCTTGCTTCCAGCTCTTTGGGAAGCTAAGAAACCACTCGCTCTGCACAGTGCTCTTACAGCCTACCGGGAACATCTCTTCCAAAGGCCTGTGAAACGCAGTTTCTTTGCAGGCCTGATCTGGCTGAAGTAGGACTTCTGCTCTGGGTGTGCTACATTGCCCTAGAGCTGAAGGGCACAACGTGCAGGCTTCTTTCCAAAGGGCGAGTTGGGCCCCACAGCATCTTGCTTCCAGCTCTTTGGGAAGCTAAGAAACCACTCGCTCTGCACAGTGCTCTTACAGCCTACCGGGAACATCTCTTCCAAAGGCCTGTGAAACGCAGTTTCTTGGCAGGCCTGATCTGGCTGAAGTAGGACTTCTGCTCTGGGTGTGCTACATTGCCCTAGAGCTGAAAGGCACAACGTGCAGGCTTCTTTCAAAAGGGCGAGTTGGGCCCCACAGCATCTTGCATCCAGCTCTATGGGGAGCTAAGAAACAACTCGCTCTGCGCAGTGCTCTTACAGCCTACCGGGAACATCTCTTCCAAAGGCCTGTGAAACGCAGTTTCTTTGCAGGCCTGATCTGGCAGAGTAGGACTTCTGCTCTGGGTGTGCTACATTGCCCTAGAGCTGAAAGGCACAACGTGCAGGCTTCTTTCCAAAGGGCGAGTTGGTCCCCACAGCATCTTGCTTCCAGCTCTTTGGGAAGCTAAGAAACAACTCGCTCTGCACAGTGCTCTTACAGCCTACCGGGAACATCTCTTCCAAAGGCCTGTGAAACGCAGTTTCTTTGCAGGCCTGATCTGCCAGAGTAGGACATCTGCTCTGGGTGTGCTACATTGCCCTAGAGCTGAAAGGCACAACGTGCAGGCTTCTTTCCAAAGGGCGAGTTGGGCCCCACAGCATCTTGCTTCCAGCTCTTTGGGAAGCTAAGAAACAACTCGCTCTGCACAGTGCTCTTACAGCCTACCGGCAACATCTCTTCCAAAGGCCTGTGAAACGCAGTTTCTTTGCAGGCCTGATCTGGCTGAAGTAGGACTTCTGCTCTGGGTGTGCTACATTGCCCTAGAGCTGAAAGGCACAACGTGCAGGCTTCTTTCCAAAGGGCGAGTTGGGCCCCACAGCATCTTGCTTCCAGCTTTTTGGGAAGCGAAGTATCAACTCGCTCTGCACAGTGCTCTTACAGCCTACCGGGAACATCTCTTCCAAAGGCCTGTGAAACGCAGTTTCTTTGCAGGCCTGATCTGGCTGAAGTAGGACTTCTGCTCTGGGTGTGCTACATTGCCCTAGAGCTGAAAGGCACAACGTGCAGGCTTCTTTCCAAAGGGCGAGTTGGGCCCCACAGCATCTTGCTTCCAGCTCTTTGGGAAGCTAAGAAACCACTCGCTCTGCACAGTGCTCTTACAGCCTACCGGGAACATCTCTTCCAAAGGCCTGTGAAACGCGGTTTCTTTGCAGGCCTGATCTGGCTGAAGTAGGACTTCTGCTCTGGGAGTGCTATAATTGCCCTAGAGCTGAAAGGCACAACGTGCAGGCTTCTTTCCAAAGGGCGAGTTGGTCCCCACAGCATCTTGCTTCCAGCTCTTTGGGAAGCTAAGAAGCAACTCGCTCTGCACAGTGCTCTTGCAGCCTACCGGGAACATCTCTTCCAAATGCCTGTGAAACGCAGTTTCTTTGCAGTCCTGATCTGGCTGAAGTAGGACTTCTGCTCTGGGTGTGCTACATTGCCCTAGAGCTGAAAGGCACAACGTGCAGGCTTCTTTCCAAAGGGCGAGTTGGGCCCCACAGCATCTTGCTTCCAGCTTTTTGGGAAGCGAAGTATCAACTCGCTCTGCACAGTGCTCTTACAGCCTACCGGGAACATCTCTTCCAAAGGCCTGTGAAACGCAGTTTCTTTGCAGGCCTGATCTGGCTGAAGTAGGACTTCTGCTCTGGGTGTGCTACATTGCCCTAGAGCTGAAAGGCACAACGTGCAGGCTTCTTTCCAAAGGGCGAGTTGGGCCCCACAGCATCTTGCTTCCAGCTCTTTGGGAAGCTAAGAAACCACTCGCTCTGCACAGTGCTCTTACAGCCTACCGGGAACATCTCTTCCAAAGGCCTGTGAAACGCGGTTTCTTTGCAGGCCTGATCTGGCTGAAGTAGGACTTCTGCTCTGGGTGTGCTACATTGCCCTAGAGCTGAAAGGCACAACGTGCAGGCTTCTTTCCAAAGGGCGAGTTGGGCCCCACAGCATCTTGCTTCCAGCTCTTTGGGAAGCTAAGAAACAACTCGCTCTGCACAGTGCTCTTACAGCCTACCGGGAACATCTCTTTCAAAGGCCTGTGAAACGCAGTTTCTTGGCAGGCCTGATCTGGCTGAAGTAGGACTTCTGCTCTGGGTGTGCTACATTGCCCTAGAGCTGAAAGGCACAACGTGCAGGCTTCTTTCCAAAGGGCGAGTTGGGCCCCACAGCATCTTGCTTCCAGCTCTTTGGGAAGCTAAGAAACCACTCGCACTGCACAGTGCTCTTACAGCCTACCGGGAACATCTCTTCCAAAGGCCTGTGAAACGCAGTTTCTTGGCAGGCCTGATCTGGCTGAAGTAGGACTTCTGCTCTGGGTGTGCTACATTGCCCTAGAGCTGAAAGGCACAACGTGCAGGCTTCTTTCCAAAGGGCGAGTTGGGCCCCACAGCATCTTGCTTCCAGCTCTTTGGGAAGCTAAGAAACAACTCGCTCTGCACAGTGCTCTTACAGCCTACCGGGAACATCTCTTCCAAAGGCCTGTGAAACGCAGTTTCTTTGCAGGCCTGATCTGCCAGAGTAGGACATCTGCTCTGGGTGTGCTACATTGCCCTAGAGCTGAAAGGCACAACGTGCAGGCTTCTTTCCAAAGGGCGAGTTGGGCCCCACAGCATCTTGCTTCCAGCTCTTTGGGAAGCTAAGAAACAACTCGCTCTGCACAGTGCTCTTACAGCCTACCGGGAACATCTCTTCCAAAGGCCTGTGAAACGCAGTTACTTTGCAGGCCTGATCTGGCAGATGTAGGACTTCTGCTCTGGGTGTGCTACATTGCCCTAGAGCTGAAAGGCACAACGTGCAGGCTTCTTTCCAAAGGGCGAGTTGGGCCCCACAGCATCTTGCTTACAGCTCTTTGGGAAGCTAAGAAACCACTCGCTCTGCACAGTGCTCTTACAGCCTACCGGGAACATCTCTTCCAAAGGCCTGTGAAACGCAGTTTCTTTGCAGGCCTGATCTGGCTGAAGTAGGACTTCTGCTCTGGGTGTGCTACATTGCCCTAGAGCTGAAGGGCACAACGTGCAGGCTTCTTTCCAAAGGGCGAGTTGGGCCCCACAGCATCTTGCTTCCAGCTCTTTGGGAAGCTAAGAAACCACTCGCTCTGCACAGTGCTCTTACAGCCTACCGGGAACATCTCTTCCAAAGGCCTGTGAAACGCAGTTTCTTGGCAGGCCTGATCTGGCTGAAGTAGGACTTCTGCTCTGGGTGTGCTACATTGCCCTAGAGCTGAAAGGCACAACGTGCAGGGTTCTTTCCAAAGGGCGAGTTGGGCCCCACAGCATCTTGCATCCAGCTCTATGGGGAGCTAAGAAACAACTCGCTCTGCGCAGTGCTCTTACAGCCTACCGGGAACATCTCTTCCAAAGGCCTGTGAAACGCAGTTTCTTTGCAGGCCTGATCTGGCAGAGTAGGACTTCTGCTCTGGGTGTGCTACATTGCCCTAGAGCTGAAAGGCACAACGTGCAGGCTTCTTTCCAAAGGGCGAGTTGGTCCCCACAGCATCTTGCTTCCAGCTCTTTGGGAAGCTAAGAAACAACTCGCTCTGCACAGTGCTCTTACAGCCTACCGGGAACATCTCTTCCAAAGGCCTGTGAAACGCAGTTTCTTTGCAGGCCTGATCTGCCAGAGTAGGACATCTGCTCTGGGTGTGCTACATTGCCCTAGAGCTGAAAGGCACAACGTGCAGGCTTCTTTCCAAAGGGCGAGTTTGGCCCCACAGCATCTTGCTTCCAGCTCTTTGGGAAGCTAAGAAACAACTCGCTCTGCACAGTGCTCTTACAGCCTACCGGCAACATCTCTTCCAAAGGCCTGTGAAACGCAGTTTCTTTGCAGGCCTGATCTGGCTGAAGTAGGACTTCTGCTCTGGGTGTGCTACATTGCCCTAGAGCTGAAAGGCACAACGTGCAGGCTTCTTTCCAAAGGGCGAGTTGGGCCCCACAGCATCTTGCTTCCAGCTTTTTGGGAAGCGAAGTATCAACTCGCTCTGCACAGTGCTCTTACAGCCTACCGGGAACATCTCTTCCAAAGGCCTGTGAAACGCAGTTTCTTTGCAGGCCTGATCTGGCTGAAGTAGGACTTCTGCTCTGGGTGTGCTACATTGCCCTAGAGCTGAAAGGCACAACGTGCAGGCTTCTTTCCAAAGGGCGAGTTGGGCCCCACAGCATCTTGCTTCCAGCTCTTTGGGAAGCTAAGAAACCACTCGCTCTGCACAGTGCTCTTACAGCCTACCGGGAACATCTCTTCCAAAGGCCTGTGAAACGCGGTTTCTTTGCAGGCCTGATCTGGCTGAAGTAGGACTTCTGCTCTGGGTGTGCTATAATTGCCCTAGAGCTGAAAGGCACAACGTGCAGGCTTCTTTCCAAAGGGCGAGTTGGTCCCCACAGCATCTTGCTTCCAGCTCTTTGGGAAGCTAAGAAACAACTCGCTCTGCACAGTGCTCTTGCAGCCTACCGGGAACATCTCTTCCAAATGCCTGTGAAACGCAGTTTCTTTGCAGTCCTGATCTGGCTGAAGTAGGACTTCTGCTCTGGGTGTGCTACATTGCCCTAGAGCTGAAAGGCACAACGTGCAGGCTTCTTTCCAAAGGGCGAGTTGGGCCCCACAGCATCTTGCTTCCAGCTTTTTGGGAAGCTAAGTATCAACTCGCTCTGCACAGTGCTCTTACAGCCTACCGGGAACATCTCTTCCAAAGGCCTGTGAAACGCAGTTTCTTTGCAGGCCTGATCTGGCTGAAGTAGGACTTCTGCTCTGGGTGTGCTACATTGCCCTAGAGCTGAAAGGCACAACGTGCAGGCTTCTTTCCAAAGGGCGAGTTGGGCCCCACAGCATCTTGCTTCCAGCTCTTTGGGAAGCTAAGAAACCACTCGCTCTGCACAGTGCTCTTACAGCCTACCGGGAACATCTCTTCCAAAGGCCTGTGAAACGCGGTTTCTTTGCAGGCCTGATCTGGCTGAAGTAGGACTTCTGCTCTGGGTGTGCTACATTGCCCTAGAGCTGAAAGGCACAACGTGCAGGCTTCTTTCCAAAGGGCGAGTTGGGCCCCACAGCATCTTGCTTCCAGCTCTTTGGGAAGCTAAGAAACAACTCGCTCTGCACAGTGCTCTTACAGCCTACCGGGAACATCTCTTCCAAAGGCCTGTGAAACGCAGTTTCTTTGCAGGCCTGATCTGGCTGAAGTAGGACTTCTGCTCTGGGTGTGCTACATTGCCCTAGAGCTGAAAGGCACAACGTGCAGGCTTCTTTCCAAAGGGCGAGTTGGGCCCCACAGCATCTTGCTTCCAGCTCTTTGGGAAGCTAAGAAACAACTCGCTCTGCACAGTGCTCTTACAGCCTACCGGGAACATCTCTTCCAAAGGCCTGTGAAACGCAGTTTCTTTGCAGGCCTGATCTGGCTGAAGTAGGACTTCTGCTCTGGGTGTGCTACATTGCCCTAGAGCTGAAAGGCACAACGTGCAGGCTTCTTTCCAAAGGGCGAGTTGGGCCCCACAGCATCTTGCTTCCAGCTCTTTGGGAAGCTAAGAAACCACTCGCTCTGCACAGTGCTCTTACAGCCTACCGGGAACATCTCTTCCAAAGGCCTGTGAAACGCGGTTTCTTTGCAGGCCTGATCTGGCTGAAGTAGGACTTCTGCTCTGGGTGTGCTACATTGCCCTAGAGCTGAAAGGCACAACGTGCAGGCTTCTTTCCAAAGGGCGAGTTGGGCCCCACAGCATCTTGCTTCCAGCTCTTTGGGAAGCTAAGAAACAACTCGCTCTGCACAGTGCTCTTACAGCCTACCGGGAACATCTCTTCCAAAGGCCTGTGAAACGCAGTTTCTTGGCAGGCCTGATCTGGCTGAAGTAGGACTTCTGCTCTGGGTGTGCTACATTGCCCTAGAGCTGAAAGGCACAACGTGCAGGCTTCTTTCCAAAGGGCGAGTTGGGCCCCACAGCATCTTGCTTCCAGCTCTTTGGGAAGCTAAGAAACCACTCGCTCTGCACAGTGCTCTTACAGCCTACCGGGAACATCTCTTCCAAAGGCCTGTGAAACGCAGTTTCTTTGCAGGCCTGATCTGGCTGAAGTAGGACTTCTGCTCTGGGTGTGCTACTTTGCCCTAGAGCTGAAAGGCACAACGTGCAGGCTTCTTTCCAAAGGGCGAGTTGGGCCCCACAGCATCTTGCTTCCAGCTCTTTGGGAAGCTAAGAAACAACTCGCTCTGCACAGTGCTCTTACAGCCTACCGGGAACATCTCTTCCAAAGGCCTGTGAAACGCAGTTTCTTTGCAGGCCTGATCTGGCAGAAGTAGGACTTCTGCTCTGGGTGTGCTACATTGCCCTAGAGCTGAAAGGCACAACGTGCAGGCTTCTTTCCAAAGGGCGAGTTGGGCCCCACAGCATCTTGCTTCCAGCTCTTTGGGAAGCTAAGAAACAACTCGCTCTGCACAGTGCTCTTACAGCCTACCGGGAACATCTCTTCCAAAGGCCTGTGAAACGCAGTTACTTTGCAGGCCTGATCTGGCAGATGTAGGACTTCTGCTCTGGGTGTGCTACATTGCCCTAGAGCTGAAAGGCACAACGTGCAGGCTTCTTTCCAAAGGGCGAGTTGGGCCCCACAGCATCTTGCTTACAGCTCTTTGGGAAGCTAAGAAACCACTCGCTCTGCACAGTGCTCTTACAGCCTACCGGGAACATCTCTTCCAAAGGCCTGTGAAACGCAGTTTCTTTGCAGGCCTGATCTGGCTGAAGTAGGACTTCTGCTCTGGGTGTGCTACATTGCCCTAGAGCTGAAAGGCACAACGTGCAGGCTTCTTTCCAAAGGGCGAGTTGGGCCCCACAGCATCTTGCTTCCAGCTCTTTGGGAAGCTAAGAAACAACTCGCTCTGCACAGTGCTCTTACAGCCTACCGGGAACATCTCTTCCAAAGGCCTGTGAAACGCAGTTTCTTTGCAGGCCTGATCTGGCTGAAGTAGGACTTCTGCTCTGGGTGTGCTACATTGCCCTAGAGCTGAAAGGCACAACGTGCAGGCTTCTTTCCAAAGGGCGAGTTGGGCCCCACAGCATCTTGCTTCCAGCTCTATGGGAAGCTAAGAAACAACTCGCTCTGCGCAGTGCTCTTACAGCCTACCGGGAACATCTCTTCCAAAGGCCTGTGAAACGCAGTTTCTTTGCAGGCCTGATCTGGCAGAGTAGGACTTCTGCTCTGGGTGTGCTACATTGCCCTAGAGCTGAAAGGCACAACGTGCAGGCTTCTTTCCAAAGGGCGAGTTGGTCCCCACAGCATCTTGCTTCCAGCTCTTTGGGAAGCTAAGAAACAACTCGCTCTGCACAGTGCTCTTACAGCCTACCGGGAACATCTCTTCCAAAGGCCTGTGAAACGCAGTTTCTTTGCAGGCCTGATCTGGCAGAAGTAGGACATCTGCTCTGGGTGTGCTACATTGCCCTAGAGCTGAAAGGCACAACGTGCAGGCTTCTTTCCAAAGGGCGAGTTGGGCCCCACAGCATCTTGCTTCCAGCTCTTTGGGAAGCTAAGAAACAACTCGCTCTGCACAGTGCTCTTACAGCCTACCGGGAACATCTCTTCCAAAGGCCTGTGAAACGCAGTTTCTTTGCAGGCCTGATCTGGCTGAAGTAGGACTTCTGCTCTGGGTGTGCTACTTTGCCCTAGAGCTGAAAGGCACAACGTGCAGGCTTCTTTCCAAAGGGCGAGTTGGGCCCCACAGCATCTTGCTTCCAGCTCTTTGGGAAGCTAAGTATCAACTCGCTCTGCACAGTGCTCTTACAGCCTACCGGGAACATCTCTTCCAAAGGCCTGTGAAACGCAGTTTCTTTGCAGGCCTGATCTGGCTGAAGTAGGACTTGTGCTCTGGGTGTGCTACTTTGCCCTAGAGCTGAAAGGCACAACGTGCAGGCTTCTTTCCAAAGGGCGAGTTGGGCCCCACAGCATCTTGCTTCCAGCTCTTTGGGAAGCTAAGAAACAACTCGCTCTGCACAGTGCTCTTACAGCCTACCGGGAACATCTCTTCCAAAGGCCTGTGAAACGCAGTTTCTTTGCAGGCCTGATCTGGCTGAAGTAGGACTTCTGCTCTGGGTGTGCTACTAATTGCCCTAGAGCTGAAAGGCACAACGTGCAGGCTTCTTTCCAAAGGGCGAGTTGGGCCCCACAGCATCTTGCTTCCAGCTCTTTGGGAAGCTAAGAAACAACTCGCTCTGCACAGTGCTCTTACAGCCTACCGGGAACATCTCTTCCAAAGGCCTGTGAAACGCAGTTTCTTTGCAGGCCTGATCTGGCTGAAGTAGGACTTCTGCTCTGGGTGTGCTACTTTGCCCTAGAGCTGAAAGGCACAACGTGCAGGCTTCTTTCCAAAGGGCGAGTTGGGCCCCACAGCATCTTGCTTCCAGCTCTTTGGGAAGCTAAGAAACAACTCGCTCTGCACAGTGCTCTTACAGCCTACCGGGAACATCTCTTCCAAAGGCCTGTGAAACGCAGTTTCTTTGCAGGCCTGATCTGGCTGAAGTAGGACTTCTGCTCTGGGTGTGCTACTTTGCCCTAGAGCTGAAAGGCACAACGTGCAGGCTTCTTTCCAAAGGGCGAGTTGGGCCCCACAGCATCTTGCTTCCAGCTCTTTGGGAAGCTAAGAAACAACTCGCTCTGCACAGTGCTCTTACAGCCTACCGGGAACATCTCTTCCAAAGGCCTGTGAAACGCAGTTTCTTTGCAGGCCTGATCTGGCTGAAGTAGGACTTCTGCTCTGGGTGTGCTACATTGCCCTAGAGCTGAAAGGCACAACGTGCAGGCTTCTTTCCAAAGGGCGAGTTGGGCCCCACAGCATCTTGCTTCCAGCTCTTTGGGAAGCTAAGAAACAACTCGCTCTGCACAGTGCTCTTACAGCCTACCGGGAACATCTCTTCCAAAGGCCTGTGAAACGCAGTTTCTTGGCAGGCCTGATCTGGCTGAAGTAGGACTTCTGCTCTGGGTGTGCTACATTGCCCTAGAGCTGAAAGGCACAACGTGCAGGCTTCTTTCCAAAGGGCGAGTTGGGCCCCACAGCATCTTGCTTCCAGCTCTTTGGGAAGCTAAGAAACAACTCGCTCTGCACAGTGCTCTTACAGCCTACCGGGAACATCTCTTCCAAAGGCCTGTGAAACGCAGTTTCTTGGCAGGCCTGATCTGGCTGAAGTAGGACTTCTGCTCTGGGTGTGCTACTTTGCCCTAGAGCTGAAAGGCACAACGTGCAGGCTTCTTTCCAAAGGGCGAGTTGGGCCCCACAGCATCTTGCTTCCAGCTCTTTGGGAAGCTAAGAAACAACTCGCTCTGCACAGTGCTCTTACAGCCTACCGGGAACATCTCTTCCAAAGGCCTGTGAAACGCAGTTTCTTTGCAGGCCTGATCTGGCTGAAGTAGGACTTCTGCTCTGGGTGTGCTACATTGCCCTAGAGCTGAAAGGCACAACGTGCAGGCTTCTTTCCAAAGGGCGAGTTGGGCCCCACAGCATCTTGCTTCCAGCTCTTTGGGAAGCTAAGAAACAACTCGCTCTGCACAGTGCTCTTACAGCCTACCGGGAACATCTCTTCCAAAGGCCTGTGAAACGCAGTTACTTTGCAGGCCTGATCTGGCTGATGTAGGACTTCTGCTCTGGGTGTGCTACTTTGCCCTAGAGCTGAAAGGCACAACGTGCAGGCTTCTTTCCAAAGGGCGAGTTGGGCCCCACAGCATCTTGCTTCCAGCTCTTTGGGAAGCTAAGAAACAACTCGCTCTGCACAGTGCTCTTACAGCCTACCGGGAACATCTCTTCCAAATGCCTGTGAAACGCAGTTTCTTTGCAGGCCTGATCTGGCTGAAGTAGGACTTCTGCTCTGGGTGTGCTACTTTGCCCTAGAGCTGAAAGGCACAACGTGCAGGCTTCTGTCCAAAGGGCGAGTTGGGCCCCACAGCATCTTGCTTCCAGCACTTTGGGAAGCTAAGAAACACCTCGCTCTGCACAGTGCTCTTACAGCCTACCGGGAACATCTCTTCCAAAGGCCTGTGAAACGCAGTTTCTTTGCAGGCCTGATCTGGCAGAAGTAGGACTTCTGCTCTGGGTGTGCTACTTTGCCCTAGAGCTGAAAGGCACAACGTGCAGGCTTCTTTCCAAAGGGCGAGTAGGGCCCCACATCATCTTGCTTCCAGCTCTTTGGGAAGCTAAGAAACAACTCGCTCTGCACAGTGCTCTTACAGCCTACCGGGAACATCTCTTCCAAAGGCCTGTGAAACGCAGTTTCTTTGCAGGCCTGATCTGGCTGAAGTAGGACTTCTGCTCTGGGTGTGCTACTTTGCCCTAGAGCTGAAAGGCACAACGTGCAGGCTTCTTTCCAAAGGGCGAGTTGGGCCCCACAGCATCTTGCTTCCAGCTCTTTGGGAAGCTAAGAAACAACTCGCTCTGCACAGTGCTCTTACAGCCTACCGGGAACATCTCTTCCAAAGGCCTGTGAAACGCAGTTTCTTTGCAGGCCTGATCTGGCAGAGTAGGACTTCTGCTCTGGGTGTGCTACTTTGCCCTAGAGCTGAAAGGCACAACGTGCAGGCTTCTTTCCAAAGGGCGAGTTGGGCCCCACAGCATCTTGCTTCCAGCTCTTTGGGAAGCTAAGAAACAACTCGCTCTGCACAGTGCTCTTACAGCCTACCGGGAACATCTCTTCCAAAGGCCTGTGAAACGCAGTTACTTTGCAGGCCTGATCTGGCTGATGTAGGACTTCTGCTCTGGGTGTGCTACTTTGCCCTAGAGCTGAAAGGCACAACGTGCAGGCTTCTTTCCAAAGGGCGAGTTGGGCCCCACAGCATCTTGCTTCCAGCTCTTTGGGAAGCTAAGAAACAACTCGCTCTGCACAGTGCTCTTACAGCCTACCGGGAACATCTCTTCCAAAGGCCTGTGAAACGCAGTTTCTTTGCAGGCCTGATCTGGCTGAAGTAGGACTTCTGCTCTGGGTGTGCTACTTTGCCCTAGAGCTGAAAGGCACAACGTGCAGGCTTCTTTCCAAAGGGCGAGTTGGGCCCCACAGCATCTTGCTTCCAGCTCTTTGGGAAGCTAAGAAACAACTCGCTCTGCACAGTGCTCTTACAGCCTACCGGGAACATCTCTTCCAAAGGCCTGTGAAACGCAGTTTCTTTGCAGGCCTGATCTGGCTGAAGTAGGACTTCTGCTCTGGGTGTGCTACTTTGCCCTAGAGCTGAAAGGCACAACGTGCAGGCTTCTTTCCAAAGGGCGAGTTGGGCCCCACAGCATCTTGCTTCCAGCTCTTTGGGAAGCTAAGAAACAACTCGCTCTGCACAGTGCTCTTACAGCCTACCGGGAACATCTCTTTCAAAGGCCTGTGAAACGCAGTTTCTTTGCAGGCCTGATCTGGCTGAAGTAGGACTTCTGCTCTGGGTGTGCTACTTTGCCCTAGAGCTGAAAGGCACAACGTGCAGGCTTCTTTCCAAAGGGCGAGTTGGGCCCCACAGCATCTTGCTTCCAGCTCTTTGGGAAGCTAAGAAACAACTCGCTCTGCACAGTGCTCTTACAGCCTACCGGGAACATCTCTTCCAAAGGCCTGTGAAACGCAGTTTCTTTGCAGGCCTGATCTGGCTGAAGTAGGACTTCTGCTCTGGGTGTGCTACTTTGCCCTAGAGCTGAAAGGCACAACGTGCAGGCTTCTTTCCAAAGGGCGAGTTGGGCCCCACAGCATCTTGCTTCCAGCTCTTTGGGAAGCTAAGAAACAACTCGCTCTGCACAGTGCTCTTACAGCCTACCGGGAACATCTCTTCCAAAGGCCTGTGAAACGCAGTTTCTTTGCAGGCCTGATCTGGCTGAAGTAGGACTTCTGCTCTGGGTGTGCTACTTTGCCCTAGAGCTGAAAGGCACAACGTGCAGGCTTCTTTCCAAAGGGCGAGTTGGGCCCCACAGCATCTTGCTTCCAGCTCTTTGGGAAGCGAAGAATCAACTCGCTCTGCACAGTGCTCTTACAGCCTACCGGGAACATCTCTTCCAAAGGCCTGTGAAACGCAGTTTCTTTGCAGGCCTGATCTGGCTGAAGTAGGACTTCTGCTCTGGGTGTGCTACTTTGCCCTAGAGCTGAAAGGCACAACGTGCAGGCTTCTTTCCAAAGGGCGAGTTGGGCCCCACAGCATCTTGCTTCCAGCTCTTTGGGAAGCTAAGAAACAACTCGCTCTGCACAGTGCTCTTACAGCCTACCGGGAACATCTCTTCCAAAGGCCTGTGAAACGCAGTTTCTTTGCAGGCCTGATCTGGCTGAAGTAGGACTTCTGCTCTGGGTGTGCTACTTTGCCCTAGAGCTGAAAGGCACAACGTGCAGGCTTCTTTCCAAAGGGCGAGTTGGGCCCCACAGCATCTTGCTTCCAGCTCTTTGGGAAGCTAAGAAACAACTCGCTCTGCACAGTGCTCTTACAGCCTACCGGGAACATCTCTTCCAAAGGCCTGTGAAACGCAGTTACTTTGCAGGCCTGATCTGGCTGAAGTAGGACTTCTGCTCTGGGTGTGCTACTTTGCCCTAGAGCTGAAAGGCACAACGTGCAGGCTTCTTTCCAAAGGGCGAGTTGGGCCCCACAGCATCTTGCTTCCAGCTCTTTGGGAAGCTAAGAAACAACTCGCTCTGCACAGTGCTCTTACAGCCTACCGGGAACATCTCTTCCAAAGGCCTGTGAAACGCAGTTTCTTTGCAGGCCTGATCTGGCTGAAGTAGGACTTCTGCTCTGGGTGTGCTACTTTGCCCTAGAGCTGAAAGGCACAACGTGCAGGCTTCTTTCCAAAGGGCGAGTTGGGCCCCACAGCATCTTGCTTCCAGCTCTTTGGGAAGCTAAGAAACAACTCGCTCTGCACAGTGCTCTTACAGCCTACCGGGAACATCTCTTCCAAAGGCCTGTGAAACGCAGTTTCTTTGCAGGCCTGATCTGGCTGAAGTAGGACTTCTGCTCTGGGTGTGCTACTTTGCCCTAGAGCTGAAAGGCACAACGTGCAGGCTTCTTTCCAAAGGGCGAGTTGGGCCCCACAGCATCTTGCTTCCAGCTCTTTGGGAAGCTAAGAAACAACTCGCTCTGCACAGTGCTCTTACAGCCTACCGGGAACATCTCTTCCAAAGGCCTGTGAAACGCAGTTTCTTGGCAGGCCTGATCTGGCTGATGTAGGACTTCTGCTCTGGGTGTGCTACTTTGCCCTAGAGCTGAAAGGCACAACGTGCAGGCTTCTTTCCAAAGGGCGAGTTGGGCCCCACAGCATCTTGCTTCCAGCTCTTTGGGAAGCTAAGAAACAACTCGCTCTGCACAGTGCTCTTACAGCCTACCGGGAACATCTCTTCCAAAGGCCTGTGAAACGCAGTTTCTTTGCAGGCCTGATCTGGCTGAAGTAGGACTTCTGCTCTGGGTGTGCTACTTTGCCCTAGAGCTGAAAGGCACAACGTGCAGGCTTCTTTCCAAAGGGCGAGTTGGGCCCCACAGCATCTTGCTTCCAGCTCTTTGGGAAGCTAAGAAACCACTCGCTCTGCACAGTGCTCTTACAGCCTACCGGGAACATCTCTTCCAAAGGCCTGTGAAACGCAGTTTCTTTGCAGGCCTGATCTGGCTGAAGTAGGACTTCTGCTCTGGGTGTGCTACTTTGCCCTAGAGCTGAAAGGCACAACGTGCAGGCTTCTTTCCAAAGGGCGAGTTGGGCCCCACAGCATCTTGCTTCCAGCTCTTTGGGAAGCTAAGAAACAACTCGCTCTGCACAGTGCTCTTACAGCCTACCGGGAACATCTCTTCCAAAGGCCTGTGAAACGCAGTTTCTTTGCAGGCCTGATCTGGCTGAAGTAGGACTTCTGCTCTGGGTGTGCTACATTGCCCTAGAGCTGAAAGGCACAACGTGCAGGCTTCTTTCCAAAGGGCGAGTTGGGCCCCACAGCATCTTGCTTCCAGCTCTATGGGAAGCTAAGAAACAACTCGCTCTGCACAGTGCTCTTACAGCCTACCGGGAACATCTCTTCCAAAGGCCTGTGAAACGCAGTTTCTTTGCAGGCCTGATCTGGCAGAGTAGGACTTCTGCTCTGGGTGTGCTACTTTGCCCTAGAGCTGAAAGGCACAACGTGCAGGCTTCTTTCCAAAGGGCGAGTTGGTCCCCACAGCATCTTGCTTCCAGCTCTTTGGGAAGCTAAGAAACAACTCGCTCTGCACAGTGCTCTTACAGCCTACCGGGAACATCTCTTCCAAAGGCCTGTGAAACGCAGTTTCTTTGCAGGCCTGATCTGGCAGAAGTAGGACTTCTGCTCTGGGTGTGCTACATTGCCCTAGAGCTGAAAGGCACAACGTGCAGGCTTCTTTCCAAAGGGCGAGTTGGGCCCCACAGCATCTTGCTTCCAGCTCTTTGGGAAGCTAAGAAACAACTCGCTCTGCACAGTGCTCTTACAGCCTACCGGGAACATCTCTTCCAAAGGCCTGTGAAACGCAGTTTCTTTGCAGGCCTGATCTGGCTGAAGTAGGACTTCTGCTCTGGGTGTGCTACATTGCCCTAGAGCTGAAAGGCACAACGTGCAGGCTTCTTTCCAAAGGGCGAGTTGGGCCCCACAGCATCTTGCTTCCAGCTCTTTGGGAAGCGAAGTATCAACTCGCTCTGCACAGTGCTCTTACAGCCTACCGGGAACATCTCTTCCAAAGGCCTGTGAAACGCAGTTTCTTTGCAGGCCTGATCTGGCTGAAGTAGGACTTCTGCTCTGGGTGTGCTACATTGCCCTAGAGCTGAAAGGCACAACGTGCAGGCTTCTTTCCAAAGGGCGAGTTGGGCCCCACAGCATCTTGCTTCCAGCACTTTGGGAAGCTAAGAAACCACTCGCTCTGCACAGTGCTCTTACAGCCTACCGGGAACATCTCTTCCAAAGGCCTGTGAAACGCGGTTTCTTTGCAGGCCTGATCTGGCTGAAGTAGGACTTCTGCTCTGGGTGTGCTACATTGCCCTAGAGCTGAAAGGCACAACGTGCAGGCTTCTTTCCAAAGGGCGAGTTGGGCCCCACAGCATCTTGCTTCCAGCTCTTTGGGAAGCTAAGAAACAACTCGCTCTGCACAGTGCTCTTACAGCCTACCGGGAACATCTCTTCCAAATGCCTGTGAAACGCAGTTTCTTTGCAGGCCTGATCTGGCTGAAGTAGGACTTCTGCTCTGGGTGTGCTACATTGCCCTAGAGCTGAAAGGCACAACGTGCAGGCTTCTGTCCAAAGGGCGAGTTGGGCCCCACAGCATCTTGCTTCCAGCAATTTGGGAAGCTAAGAAACACCTCGCTCTGCACAGTGCTCTTACAGCCTACCGGGAACATCTCTTCCAAAGGCCTGTGAAACGCAGTTTCTTTGCAGGCCTGATCTGGCTGAAGTAGGACTTCTGCTCTGGGTGTGCTACATTGCCCTAGAGCTGAAAGGCACAACGTGCAGGCTTCTTTCCAAAGGGCGAGTAGGGCCCCACATCATCTTGCTTCCAGCTCTTTGGGAAGCTAAGAAACAACCTGCTCTGCACAGTGCTCTTACAGCCTACCGGGAACATCTCTTCCAAAGGCCTGTGAAACGCAGTTTCTTTGCAGGCCTGATCTGGCTGAATTAGGACTTCTGCTCTGGGTGTGCTACATTGCCCTAGAGCTGAAAGGCACAACGTGCAGGCTTCTTTCCAAAGGGCGAGTTGGGCCCCACAGCATCTTGCTTCCAGCTCTTTGGGAAGCTAAGTATCAACTCGCTCTGCACAGTGCTCTTACAGCCTACCGGGAACATCTCTTCCAAAGGCCTGTGAAACGCATTTTCTTTGCAGGCCTGATCTGGCTGAAGTAGGACTTCTGCTCTGGGTGTGCTACATTGCCCTAGAGCTGAAAGGCACAACGTGCAGGCTTCTTTCCAAAGGGCGAGTTGGGCCCCACAGCATCTTGCTTCCAGCACTTTGGGAAGCTAAGAAACCACTCGCTCTGCACAGTGCTCTTACAGCCTACCGGGAACATCTCTTCCAAAGGCCTGTGAAACGCGGTTTCTTTGCAGGCCTGATCTGGCTGAAGTAGGACTTCTGCTCTGGGTGTGCTACATTGCCCTAGAGCTGAAAGGCACAACGTGCAGGCTTCTTTCCAAAGGGCGAGTTGGGCCCCACAGCATCTTGCTTCCAGCTCTTTGGGAAGCTAAGAAACAACTCGCTCTGCACAGTGCTCTTGCAGCCTACCGGGAACATCTCTTCCAAATGCCTGTGAAACGCAGTTTCTTTGCAGGCCTGATCTGGCTGAAGTAGGACTTCTGCTCTGGGTGTGCTACATTGCCCTAGAGCTGAAAGGCACAACGTGCAGGCTTCTGTCCAAAGGGCGAGTTTGGCCCCACAGCATCTTGCTTCCAGCAATTTGGGAAGCTAAGCAACACCTGCTCTGCACAGTGCTCTTACAGCCTACCGGGAACATGTCTTCCAAAGGCCTGTGAAACGCAGTTTCTTTGCAGGCCTGATCTGGCTGAAGTAGGACTTCTGCTCTGGGTGTGCTACATTGCCCTAGAGCTGAAAGGCACAACGTGCAGGCTTCTTTCCAAAGGGCGAGTAGGCCCCCACATCATCTTGCTTCCAGCTATTTGGGAAGCTAAGAAACAACCTGCTCTGCACAGTGCTCTTACAGCCTACCGGGAACATCTCTTCCAAAGGCCTGTGAAACGCAGTTTCTTGGCAGGCCTGATCTGGCTGAATTAGGACTTCTGCTCTGGGTGTGCTACATTGCCCTAGAGCTGAAAGGCACAACGTGCAGGCTTCTTTCCAAAGGGCGAGTTGGGCCCCACAGCATCTTGCTTCCAGGTCTTTTGGAAGCTAAGAAACCACTCGCTCTGCACAGTGCTCTTACAGCCTACCGGGAACATCTCTTCCAAAGGCCTGTGAAACGCAGTTTCTTGGCAGGCCTGATCTGGCTGAAGTAGGACTTCTGCTCTGGGTGTGCTACATTGCCCTAGAGCTGAAAGGCACAACGTGCAGGCTTCTTTCCAAAGGGCGAGTTGGTCCCCACAGCATCTTGCTTCCAGCTCTTTGGGAAGCTAAGAAACAACTCGCTCTGCACAGTGCTCTTACAGCCTACCGGGAACATCTCTTCCAAAGGCCTGTGGAACGCAGTTTCTTTGCAGGCCTGATCTGCCAGAGTAGGACATCTGCTCTGGGTGTGCTACATTGCCCTAGAGCTGAAAGGCACAACGTGCAGGCTTCTTTCCAAAGGGCGAGTTGGGCCCCACAGCATCTTGCTTCCAGCTCTTTGGGAAGCTAAGAAACAACTCGCTCTGCACAGTGCTCTTACAGCCTACCGGCAACATCTCTTCCAAAGGCCTGTGAAACGCAGTTTCTTTGCAGGCCTGATATGGCTGAAGTAGGACTTCTGCTCTGGGTGTGCTACATTGCCCTAGAGCTGAAAGGCACAACGTGCAGGCTTCTTTCCAAAGGGCGAGTTGGGCCCCACAGCATCTTGCTTCCAGCTTTTTGGGAAGCGAAGTATCAACTCGCTCTGCACAGTGCTCTTACAGCCTACCGGGAACATCTCTTCCAAAGGCCTGTGAAACGCAGTTTCTTTGCAGGCCTGATCTGGCTGAAGTAGGACTTCTGCTCTGGGTGTGCTACATTGCCCTAGAGCTGAAAGGCACAACGTGCAGGCTTCTTTCCAAAGGGTGAGTTGGGCCCCACAGCATCTTGCTTCCAGCTCTTTGGGAAGCTAAGAAACCACTCGCTCTGCACAGTGCTCTTACAGCCTACCGGGAACATCTCTTCCAAAGGCCTGTGAAACGCGGTTTCTTTGCAGGCCTGATCTGGCTGAAGTAGGACTTCTGCTCTGGGTGTGCTACATTGCCATAGAGCTGAAAGGCACAACGTGCAGGCTTCTTTCCAAAGGGCGAGTTGGTCCCCACAGCATCTTGCTTCCAGCTCTTTGGGAAGCTAAGAAACAACTCGCTCTGCACAGTGCTCTTACAGCCTACCGGGAACATCTCTTCCAAAGGCCTGTGAAACGCAGTTTCTTTGCAGGCCTGATCTGCCAGAGTAGGACATCTGCTCTGGGTGTGCTACATTGCCCTAGAGCTGAAAGGCACAACGTGCAGGCTTCTTTCCAAAGGGCGAGTTGGGCCCCACAGCATTTTGCTTCCAGCTCTTTGGGAAGCTAAGAAACAACTCGCTCTGCACAGTGCTCTTACAGCCTACCGGGAACATCTCTTCCAAAGGCCTGTGAAACGCAGTTTCTTTGCAGGCCTGATCTGGCTGAAGTAGGACTTCTGCTCTGGGTGTGCTACATTGCCCTAGAGCTGAAAGGCACACCGTGCAGGCTTCTTTCCAAAGGGCGAGTTGGGCCCCACAGCATCTTGCTTCCAGCTTTTTGGGAAGCGAAGTATCAACTCGCTCTGCACAGTGCTCTTACAGCCTACCGGGAACATCTCTTCCAAAGGCCTGTGAAACGCAGTTTCTTTGCAGGCCTGATCTGGCTGAAGTAGGACTTCTGCTCTGGGTGTGCTACATTGCCCTAGAGCTGAAAGGCACAACGTGCAGGCTTCTTTCCAAAGGGCGAGTTGGGCCCCACAGCATCTTGCTTCCAGCTCTTTGGGAAGCTAAGAAACCACTCGCTCTGCACAGTGCTCTTACAGCCTACCGGGAACATCTCTTCCAAAGGCCTGTGAAACGCAGTTTCTTTGCAGGCCTAATCTGGCTGAAGTAGGACTTCTGCTCTGGGTGTGCTACATTGCCCTAGAGCTGAAAGGCACAACGTGCAGGCTTCTTTCCAAAGGGCGAGTTGGGCCCCACAGCATCTTGCTTCCAGCTCTTTGGGAAGCTAAGAAACCACTCGCTCTGCACAGTGCTCTTACAGCCTACCGGGAACATCTCTTCCAAAGGCCTGTGAAACGCAGTTTCTTTGCAGGCCTGATCTGCCAGAGTAGGACTTCTGCTCTGGGTGTGCTACATTGCCCTAGAGCTGAAAGGCACAACGTGCAGGCTTCTTTCCAAAGGGCGAGTTGGGCCCCACAGCATCTTGCTTCCAGCTCTTTGGGAAGCTAAGAAACCACTCGCTCTGCACAGTGCTCTTGCAGCGTACCGGGAACATCTCTTCCAAAGGCCTGTGAAACGCAGTTTCTTTGCAGGCCTGATCTGGCTGAAGTAGGACTTCTGCTCTGGGTGTGCTACATTGCCCTAGAGCTGAAAGGCACAACGTGCAGGCTTCTTTCCAAAGGGCGAGTTGGGCCCCACAGCATCTTGCTTCCAGCTTTTTGGGAAGCTAAGAAACAACTCGCTCTGCACAGTGCTCTTACAGCCTACCGGGAACATCTCTTCCAAAGGCCTGTGAAACGCAGTTTCTTTGCAGGCCTGATCTGGCTGAAGTAGGACTTCTGCTCTGGGTGTGCTACATTGCCCTAGAGCTGAAAGGCACAACGTGCAGGCTTCTTTCCAAAGGGCGAGTTGGGCCCCACAGCATCTTGCTTCCAGCTCTTTGGGAAGCTAAGAAACAAGTCGCTCTGCACAGTGCTCTTACAGCCTACCGGGAACATCTCTTCCAAAGGCCTGTGAAACGCAGTTTCTTTGCAGGCCTGATCTGGCTGAAGTAGGACTTCTGCTCTGGGTGTGCTACATTGCCCTAGAGCTGAAAGGCACAACGTGCAGGCTTCTTTCCAAAGGGCGAGTTTGGCCCCACAGCATCTTGCTTCCAGCTCTTTGGGAAGCTAAGAAACAACTCGCTCTGCACAGTGCTCTTGCAGCGTACCGGGAACATCTCTTCCAAAGGCCTGTGAAACGCAGTTTCTTTGCAGGCCTGATCTGGCTGAAGTAGGACTTCTGCTCTGGGTGTGCTACATTGCCCTAGAGCTGAAAGGCACAACGTGCAGGCTTCTTTCCAAAGGGCGAGTTGGGCCCCACAGCATCTTGCATCCAGCTCTATGGGAAGCTAAGAAACAACTCGCTCTGCACAGTGCTCTTACAGCCTACCGGGAACATCTCTTCCAAAGGCCTGTGAAACGCAGTTTCTTTGCAGGCCTGATCTGGCAGAGTAGGACTTCTGCTCTGGGTGTGCTACATTGCCCTAGAGCTGAAAGGCACAACGTGCAGGCTTCTTTCCAAAGGGCGAGTTGGTCCCCACAGCATCTTGCTTCCAGCTCTTTGGGAAGCTAAGAAACAACTCGCTCTGCACAGTGCTCTTACAGCCTACCGGGAACATCTCTTCCAAAGGCCTGTGAAACGCAGTTTCTTGGCAGGCCTGATCTGGCAGAAGTAGGACTTCTGCTCTGGGTGTGCTACATTGCCCTAGAGCTGAAAGGCACAACGTGCAGGCTTCTTTCCAAAGGGCGAGTTGGGCCCCACAGCATCTTGCTTCCAGCTCTTTGGGAAGCTAAGAAACCACTCGCTCTGCACAGTGCTCTTACAGCCTACCGGGAACATCTCTTCCAAAGGCCTGTGAAACGCAGTTTCTTGGCAGGCCTGATCTGGCTGAAGTAGGACTTCTGCTCTGGGTGTGCTACATTGCCCTAGAGCTGAAAGGCACAACGTGCAGGCTTCTTTCCAAAGGGCGAGTTGGTCCCCACAGCATCTTGCTTCCAGCTCTTTGGGAAGCTAAGAAACCACTCGCTCTGCACAGTGCTCTTACAGCCTACCGGGAACATCTCTTCCAAAGGCCTGTGAAACGCAGTTTCTTTGCAGGCCTGATCTGCCAGAGTAGGACATGTGCTCTGGGTGTGCTACATTGCCCTAGAGCTGAAAGGCACAATGTGCAGGCTTCTTTCCAAAGGGCGAGTTGGGCCCCACAGCATCTTGCTTCCAGCTCTTTGGGAAGCTAAGAAACAACTCGCTCTGCACAGTGCTCTTACAACCTACCGGGAACATCTCTTCCAAAGGCCTGTGAAACGCAGTTTCTTTGCAGGCCTGATCTGGCAGATGTAGGACTTCTGCTCTGGGTGTGCTACATTGCCCTAGAGCTGAAAGGCACAACGTGCAGGCTTCTTTCCAAAGGGCGAGTTGGGCCCCACAGCATCTTGCTTCCAGCTTTTTGGGAAGCGAAGTATCAGCTCGCTCTGCACAGTGCTCTTACAGCCTACCGGGAACATCTCTTCCAAAGGCCTGTGAAACGCAGTTTCTTTACAGGCCTGATCTGGCTGAAGTAGGACTTCTGCTCTGGGTGTGCTACATTGCCCTAGAGCTGAAAGGCACAACGTGCAGGCTTCTTTCCAAAGGGCGAGTTGGGCCCCACAGCATCTTGCTTCCAGCTCTTTGGGAAGCTAAGAAACCACTCGCTCTGCACAGTGCTCTTACAGCCTACCGGGAACATCTCTTCCAAAGGCCTGTGAAACGCAGTTTCTTGGCAGGCCTGATCTGGCTGAAGTAGGACTTCTGCTCTGGGTGTGCTACATTGCCCTAGAGCTGAAAGGCACAACGTGCAGGCTTCTTTCCAAAGGGCGAGTTGGTCCCCACAGCATCTTGCTTCCAGCTCTTTGGGAAGCTAAGAAACAACTCGCTCTGCACAGTGCTCTTACAGCCTACCGGGAACATCTCTTCCAAAGGCCTGTGAAACGCAGTTTCTTTGCAGGCCTGATCTGCCAGAGTAGGACATCTGCTCTGGGTGTGCTACATTGCCCTAGAGCTGAAAGGCACAATGTGCAGGCTTCTTTCCAAAGGGCGAGTTGGGCCCCACAGCATCTTGCTTCCAGCTCTTTGGGAAGCTAAGAAACAACTCGCTCTGCACAGTGCTCTTACAGCCTACCGGGAACATCTCTTCCAAAGGCCTGTGAAACGCAGTTTCTTTGCAGGCCTGATCTGGCAGATGTAGGACTTCTGCTCTGGGTGTGCTACATTGCCCTAGAGCTGAAAGGCACAATGTGCAGGCTTCTTTCCAAAGGGCGAGTTGGGCCCCACAGCATCTTGCTTCCAGCTTTTTGGGAAGCGAAGTATCAGCTCGCTCTGCACAGTGCTCTTACAGCCTACCGGGAACATCTCTTCCAAAGGCCTGTGAAACGCAGTTTCTTTACAGGCCTGATCTGGCTGAAGTAGGACTTCTGCTCTGGGTGTGCTACATTGCCCTAGAGCTGAAAGGCACAACGTGCAGGCTTCTTTCCAAAGGGCGAGTTGGGCCCCACAGCATCTTGCTTCCAGCTCTTTGGGAAGATAAGAAACCACTCGCTCTGCACAGTGCTCTTACAGCCTACCGGGAACATCTCTTCCAAAGGCCTGTGAAACGCAGTTTCTTTGCAGGCCTGATCTGGCTGAAGTAGGACTTCTGCTCTGGGTGTGCTACATTGCCCTAGAGCTGAAAGGCACAACGTGCAGGCTTCTTTCCAAAGGGCGAGTTGGGCCCCACAGCATCTTGCTTCCAGCTTTTTGGGAAGCGAAGTATCAACTCACTCTGCACAGTGCTCTTACAGCCTACCGGGAACATCTCTTCCAAAGGCCTGTGAAACGCAGTTTCTTTGCAGGCCTGATCTGGCTGAAGTAGGACTTCTGCTCTGGGTGTGCTACATTGCCCTAGAGCTGAAAGGCACAACGTGCAGGCTTCTTTCCAAAGGGCGAGTTGGGCCCCACAGCATCTTGCTTCCAGCTCTTTGGGAAGCTAAGAAACCACTCGCTCTGCACAGTGCTCTTACAGCCTACCGGGAACATCTCTTCCAAAGGCCTGTGAAACGCAGTTTCTTTGCAGGCCTGATCTGGCTGAAGTAGGACTTCTGCTCTGGGTGTGCTACATTGCCCTAGAGCTGAAAGGCACAACGTGCAGGCTTCTTTCCAAAGGGCGAGTTGGGCCCCACAGCATCTTGCTTCCAGCTCTTTGGGAAGCTAAGAAACCACTCGCTCTGCACAGTGCTCTTACAGCCTACCGGGAACATCTCTTCCAAAGGCCTGTGAAACGCAGTTTCTTGGCAGGCCTGATCTGGCAGAAGTAGGACTTCTGCTCTGGGTGTGCTACATTGCCCTAGAGCTGAAAGGCACAACGTGCAGGCTTCTTTCCAAAGGGCGAGTAGGCCCCCACATCATCTTGCTTCCAGCTCTTTGGGAAGCTAAGAAACAACTCGCTCTGCACAGTGCTCTTACAGCCTACTGGGAACATCTCTTCCAAAGGCCTGTGAAACGCAGTTTCTTTGCAGGCCTGATCTGGCTGAAGTAGGACTTCTGCTCTCGGAGTTCTACTTTGCCCTAGAGCTGAAAGGCACAACGTGCAGGCTTCTTTCCAAAGGGCGAATTTGTCCCCACAGCATCTTGCTTCCAGCTCTTTGGGAAGCTAAGAAACAACTCGCTCTGCACAGTGCTCTTACAGCCTACCGGGAACATCTCTTCCAAAGGCCTGTGAAACGCAGTTTCTTTGCAGGCCTGATCTGCCAGAGTAGGACTTCTGCTCTGGGTGTGCTACATTGCCCTAGAGCTGAAAGGCACAACGTGCAGGCTTCTTTCCAAAGGGCGAGTTGGGCCCCACTGCATCTTGCTTCCAGCTCTTTCGGAAGCTAAGAAACCACTCGCTCTGCACAGTGCTCTTGCAGCGTACCGGGAACATCTCTTCCAAAGGCCTGTGAAACGCAGTTTCTTTGCAGGCCTGATCTGGCTGAAGTAGGACTTCTGCTCTGGGTGTGCTACATTGCCCTAGAGCTGAAAGGCACAACGTGCAGGCTTCTTTCCAAAGGGCGAGTTGGGCCCCACAGCATCTTGCTTCCAGCTTTTTGGGAAGCTAAGAAACAACTCGCTCTGCACAGTGCTCTTACAGCCTACCGGGAACATCTCTTCCAAAGGCCTGTGAAACGCAGTTTCTTTGCAGGCCTGATCTGGCTGAAGTAGGACTTCTGCTCTGGGTGTGCCACATTGCCCTAGAGCTGAAAGGCACAACGTGCAGGGTTCTTTCCAAAGGGCGAGTTGGGCCCCACAGCATCTTGCTTCCAGCTCTTTGGGAAGCTAAGAAACAAGTCGCTCTGCACAGTGCTCTTACAGCCTACCGGGAACATCTCTTCCAAAGGCCTGTGAAACGCAGTTTCTTTGCAGGCCTGATCTGGCTGAAGTAGGACTTCTGCTCTGGGTGTGCTACATTGCCCTAGAGCTGAAAGGCACAACGTGCAGGCTTCTTTCCAAAGGGCGAGTTGGGCCCCACAGCATCTTGCTTCCAGCTCTTTGGGAAGCTAAGAAACAACTCGCTCTGCACAGTGCTCTTGCAGCGTACCGGGAACATCTCTTCCAAAGGCCTGTGAAACGCAGTTTCTTTGCAGGCCTGATCTGGCTGAAGTAGGACTTCTGCTCTGGGTGTGCTACATTGCCCTAGAGCTGAAAGGCACAACGTGCAGGCTTCTTTCCAAAGGGCGAGTTGGGCCCCACAGCATCTTGCATCCAGCTCTATGGGAAGCTAAGAAACAACTCGCTCTGCACAGTGCTCTTACAGCCTACCGGGAACATCTCTTCCAAAGGCCTGTGAAACGCAGTTTCTTTGCAGGCCTGATCTGGCAGAGTAGGACTTCTGCTCTGGGTGTGCTACATTGCCCTAGAGCTGAAAGGCACAACGTGCAGGCTTCTTTCCAAAGGGCGAGTTGGGCCCCACAGCATCTTGCTTCCAGCTCTTTGGGAAGCTAAGAAACAACTCGCTCTGCACAGTGCTCTTACAGCCTACCGGGAACATCTCTTCCAAAGGCCTGTGAAACGCAGTTTCTTTGCAGGCCTGATCTGGCTGAAGTAGGACTTCTGCTCTGGGTGTGCTACATTGCCCTAGAGCTGAAAGGCACAACGTGCAGGCTTCTTTCCAAAGGGCGAGTTGGGCCCCACAGCATCTTGCTTCCAGCTCTTTGGGAAGCTAGGAAACAACTCGCTCTGCACAGTGCTCTTACAGCCTACCGGGAACATCTCTTCCAAAGGCCTGTGAAACGCAGTTTCTTTGCAGGCCTGATCTGGCAGAAGTAGGACTTCTGCTCTGGGTGTGCTACATTGCCCTAGAGCTGAAAGGCACAACGTGCAGGCTTCTTTCCAAAGGGCGAGTTGGGCCCCACAGCATCTTGCTTCCAGCTTTTTGGGAAGCTAAGAAACAACTCGCTCTGCACAGTGCTCTTACAGCCTACCGGGAACATCTCTTCCAAAGGCCTGTGAAACGCAGTTTCTTTTCAGGCCTGATCTGGCTGAAGTAGGACTTCTGCTCTGGGTGTGCCACATTGCCCTAGAGCTGAAAGGCACAACGTGCCGGCTTCTTCCCAAAGGGCGAGTTGGGCCCCACAGCATCTTGCTTCCAGCTCTTTGGGAAGCTAAGAAACAACTCGCTCTGCACAGTGCTCTTACAGACTACCGGGAACATCTCTTCCAAAGGCCTGTTACGCAGTTTCTTTGCAGGCCTGATCTGGCAGAAGTAGGACTTCTGCTCTGGGTGTGCTACATTGCCCTAGAGCTGAAAGGCACAACGTGCAGGCTTCTTTCCAAATGGCGAGTTGGGCCCCACAGCATCTTGCTTCCAGCTCTTTGGGAAGCTAAGAAACCACTCGCTCTGCACAGTGCTCTTGCAGCGTACCGGGAACATCTCTTCCAAAGGCCTGTGAAACGCAGTTTCTTTGCAGGCCTGATCTGGCTGAAGTAGGACTTCTGCTCTGGGTGTGCTACATTGCCCTAGAGCTGAAAGGCCCAACGTACAGGCTTCTTTCCAAAGGGCGAGTTGGTCCCCACAGCATCTTGCTTCCAGCTCTTTGGGAAGCTAAGAAACCACTCGCTCTGCACAGTGCTCTTACAGCCTACCGGGAACATCTCTTCCAAAGGCCTGTGAAACGCAGTTTCTTTGCAGGCCTGATCTGGCAGAGTAGGACTTCTGCTCTGGGTGTGCTACATTGCCCTAGAGCTGAAAGGCACAACGTGCAGGCTTCTTTCCAAAGGGCGAGTTGGGCCCCACAGCATCTTGCTTCCAGCTCTTTGGGAAGCTAAGAAACAACTCGCTCTGCACAGTGCTCTTACAGCCTACCGGGAACATCTCTTCCAAAGGCCTGTGAAACGCAGTTTCTTTGCAGGCCTGATTTGGCTGAAGTAGGACTTCTGCTCTGGGTGTGCTACATTGCCCTAGAGCTGAAAGGCACAACGAGCAGGCTTCTTTCCAAAGGGCGAGTTGGGCCCCACAGCATCTTGCTTCCAGCAATTTGGGAAGCTAAGAAACACCTGCTCTGCACAGTGCTCTTACAGCCTACCGGGAACATCTCTTCCAAAGGCCTGTGAAACGCAGTTTCTTTGCAGGCCTGATCTGGCTGAAGTAGGACTTCTGCTCTGGGTGTGCTACATTGCCCTAGAGCTGAAAGGCACAACGTGCAGGCTTCTTTCCAAAGGGCGAGTTGGGCCCCACAGCTTCTTGCTTCCAGCTCTTTGGGAAGCTAAGAAACCACTCGCTCTGCACAGTGCTCCTACAGCCTACCGGGAACATCTCTTCCAAAGGCCTGTGAAACGCAGTTTCTTGGCAGGCCTGATCTGGCAGAAGTAGGACTTCTGCTCTGGGTGTGCTACATTGCCCTAGAGCTGAAAGGCACAACGTGCAGGCTTCTTTCCAAAGGGCGAGTAGGCCCCCACATCATCTTGCTTCCAGCTCTTTGGGAAGCTAAGAAACAACTCGCTCTGCACAGTGCTCTTACAGCCTACCGGGAACATCTCTTCCAAAGGCCTGTGAAACGCAGTTTCTTTGCAGGCCTGATCTGGCTGAAGTAGGACTTCTGCTCTCGGAGTTCTACTTTGCCCTAGAGCTGAAAGGCACAACGTGCAGGCTTCTTTCCAAAGGGCAAATTTGTCCCCACAGCATCTTGCTTCCAGCTCTTTGGGAAGCTAAGAAACAACTCGCTCTGCACAGTGCTCTTACAGCCTACCGGGAACATCTCTTCCAAAGGCCTGTGAAACGCAGTTTCTTTGCAGGCCTCATCTGGCAGAGTAGGACTTCTGCTCTGGGTGTGCTACATTGCCCTAGAGCTGAAAGGCACAACGTGCAGGCTTCTTTCCAAAGGGCGAGTTGGTCCCCACAGCATCTTGCTTCCAGCTCTTTGCGAAGCTAAGAAACCACTCGCTCTGCACAGTGCTCTTACAGCCTACCGGGAACATCTCTTCCAAAGGCCTGTGAAACGCAGTTTCTTTGCACGCCTGATCTGGCAGAGTAGGACTTCTGCTCTGGGTGTGCTACATTGCCCTAGAGCTGAAAGGCACAACGTGCCAGCTTCTTTCCAATGCGTGAGTTGGGACCCACAGCATGTTGCTTCCAGCTCTTTTGGAAGCTAAGAAACAACTCGCTCTGCACAGTGCTCTTACAGCCTACCGGGAACATCTCTTCCAAAGGCCTGTGAAACGCAGTTTCTTTGCAGGCCTGATCTGGCTGAAGTAGGACTTCTGCTCTGGGTGTGCTCCATTGCCCTGAGCTGAAAGGCACAACGTGCAGGCTTCTTTCCAAAGGGCGAGTTGGGCCCCACAGCATCTTGCTTCCAGCTCTTTGGGAAGCTAAGAAACAACTCGCTCTGCACAGTGCTCTTACAGCCTACCGGGAACATCTCTTCCAAAGGCCTGTGAAACGCAGTTTCTTTGCAGGCCTGATCTGGCTGAAGTAGGACTTCTGTTCTGGGTGTGCTACATTGCCCTAGAGCTGAAAGGCACAACGTGCAGGCTTCTGTCCAAAGGGCGAGTTGGGCCCCACAGCATCTTGCTTCCAGCAATTTGTGAAGCTAAGAAACACCTGCTCTGCACAGTGCTCTTACAGCCTACCGGGAACATCTCTTCCAAAGGCCTGTGAAACGCAGGTTCTTTGCAGGCCTGATCTGGCAGAAGTAGGACTTCTGCTCTGGTTGTGCTACATTGCCCTAGAGCTGAAAGGCACAACGTGCAGGCTTCCTTCCAAAGGGCGAGTAGGCCCCCACATCATCTTGCTTCCAGCTCTTTGGGAAGCTAAGAAACAACTCGCTCTGCACAGTTCTCTTACAGCCTACCGGGAACATCTCTTCCAAAGGCCTGTGAAACGCAGTTTCTTTGCAGGCCTGATCTGGCTGAAGTAGGACTGCTGCTCTGGGTGTGCCACATTGCCCTAGAGCTGAAAGGCACAACGTGCCGGCTTCTTCCCAAAAGGCGAGTTGGGCCCCACAGCATCTTGCTTCCAGCTCTTTGGGAAGCTAAGAAACAAGTCGCTCGGCACAGTGCTCTTACAGCCTACCGGGAGCATCTCTTCCAAAGGCCTGTGAAACGCAGTTTCTTTGCAGGCCTGATCTGGCTGAAGTAGGACTTCTGCTCTGGGTGTGCTACATTGCCCTAGAGCTGAAAGGCACAACGTGCAGGCTTCTTTCCAAAGGGCGAGTTGGGCCCCACAGCATCTTGCTTCCAGCTCTTTGGGAAGCTAAGAAACAACTCGCTCTGCACAGTGCTCTTACAGCCTACCGGGAACATCTCTTCCAAAGGCCTGTGAAACGCAGTTTCTTTGCAGGCCTGATCTGGCTGAAGTAGGACTTCTGTTCTGGGTGTGCTACATTGCCCTAGAGCTGAAAGGCACAACGTGCAGGCTTCTTTCCAAAGGGCGAGTTGGGCCCCACAGCATCTTGCTTCCAGCAATTTGGGAAGCTAAGAAACACCTGCTCTGCACAGTGCTCTTACAGCCTACCGGGAACATCTCTTCCAAAGGCCTGTGAAACGCAGTTTCTTTGCAGGCCTGATCTGGCAGAAGTAGGACTTCTGCTCTGGGTGTGCTACATTGCCCTAGAGCTGAAAGGCACAACGTGCAGGCTTCTTTCCAAAGGGCGAGTAGGCCCCCACATCATCTTGCTTCCAGCTCTTTGGGAAGCTAAGAAACAACTCGCTCTGCACAGTTCTCTTACAGCCTACCGGGAACATCTCTTCCAAAGGCCTGTGAAACGCAGTTTCTTTGCAGGCCTGATCTGGCTGAAGTAGGATTTCTGCTCTGGGTGTGCCACATTGCCCTAGAGCTGAAAGGCACAACGTGCCGGCTTCTTCCCAAAGGGCGAGTTGGGCCCCACAGCATCTTGCTTCCAGCTCTTTGGGAAGCTAAGAAACAAGTCGCTCTGCACAGTGCTCTTACAGCCTACCGGGAACATCTCTTCCAAAGGCCTGTGAAACGCAGTTTCTTTGCAGGCCTGATCTGGCTGAAGTAGGACTTCTGCTCTGGGTGTGCTACATTGCCCTAGAGCTGAAAGGCACAACGTGCAGGCTTCTTTCCAAAGGGCGAGTTGGGCCCCACAGCATCTTGCTTCCAGCTCTTTGGGAAGCTAAGAAACAACTCGCTCTGCACAGTGCTCTTGCAGCGTACCGGGAACATCTCTTCCAAAGGCCTGTGAAACGCAGTTTCTTTGCAGGCCTGATCTGGCTGAAGTAGGACTTCTGCTCTGGGTGTGCTACATTGCCCTAGAGCTGAAAGGCACAACGTGCAGGCTTCTTTCCAAAGGGCGATTTGGGCCCCACAGCATCTTGCTTCCAGCTCTTTGGGAAGCTAAGAAACCACTCGCTCTGCACAGTGCTCTTACAGCCTACCGGGAACATCTCTTCCAAAGGCCTGTGAAACGCAGGTTCTTTGCAGGCCTGATCTGGCTGAAGTAGGACTTCTGCTCTGGGTGTGCTACATTGCCCTAGAGCTGAAAGGCACAACGTGCAGGCTTCTTTCTAATGGGCGATTTGGGCCCCACAGCATCTTGCTTCCAGCTTTTTGGGAAGCTAAGTATCAACTCGCTCTGCACAGTGCTCTTAAAGCCTACCGGGAACATCTCTTCCAAAGGCCTGTGAAACGCAGTTTCTTTGCAGGCCTGATCTGGCTGAAGTAGGACTTCTGCTCTGGGTGTGCTACATTGCCCTAGAGCTGAAAGGCACAACGTGCAGGCTTCTTTCCAAAGGGCGAGTTGGGCCCCACAGCATCTTGCTTCCAGCTCTTTGGGAAGCTAAGAAACCACTCGCTCTGCACAGTGCTCTTACAGCCTACCGGGAACATCTCATCCAAAGGCCTGTGAAACGCAGTTTCTTTGCAGGCCTGATCTGGCTGAAGTAGGACTTCTGCTCTGGGTGTGCCACATTGCCCTAGAGCTGAAAGGCACAACGTGCAGGCTTCTTTCCAAAGGGCGAGTTGGGCCCCACAGCATCTTGCTTCCAGCTCTTTGGGAAGCTAAGAAACAACTCGCTCTGCACAGTGCTCTTGCAGCGTACCGGGAACATCTCTTCCAAAGGCCTGTGAAACGCAGTTTCTTGGCAGGCCTGATCTGGCTGAAGTAGGACTTCTGCTCTGGGTGTGCTACATTGCCCTAGAGCTGAAAGGCACAACGTGCAGGCTTCTTTCCAAAGGGCGAGTTGGGCCCCACAGCATCTTGCGTCCAGCTCTATGGGAAGCTAAGAAACAACTCGCTCTGCACAGTGCTCTTGCAGCCTACCGGGAACATCTCTTCCAAAGGCCTGTGAAACGCAGTTTCTTGGCAGGCCTGATCTGGCTGAAGTAGGACTTCTGCTCTGGGTGTGCTACATTGCCCTAGAGCTGAAAGGCACAACGTGCAGGCTTCTTTCCAAAGGGCGAGTTGGGCCCCAGAGCATCTTGCTTCCAGCTCTATGGGAAGCTAAGAAACAACTCGCTCTGCACAGTGCTCTTACAGCGTACCGGGAACATCTCTTCCAAAGGCCTGTGATACGCAGTTTCTTTGCAGGCCTGATCTGGCAGAGTAGGACTTCTGCTATGGGTGTGCTACATTGCCCTAGAGCTGAAAGGCACAACGTGCTGGCTTCTTTCCAAAGGGCGAGTTGGGCCCCACAGCATCTTGCTTCCAGCTCTTTGGGAAGCTAAGAAACAACTCGCTCTGCACAGTGCTCTTGCAGCGTACCGGGAACATCTCTTCCAAAGGCCTGTGAAACGCAGTTTCTTTGCAGGCCTGATCTGGCTGAAGTAGGACTTCTGCTCTGGGTGTGCTACATTGACCTAGAGCTGAAAGGCACAACGTGCAGGCTTCTTTCCAAAGGGCGAGTTGGGCCCCACAGCATCTTGCATCCAGCTCTCTGGGAAGCTAAGAAACAACTCGCTCTGCACAGTGCTCTTACAGCCTACCGGGAACATCTCTTCCAAAGGCCTGTGAAACGCAGTTTCTTTGCAGGCCTGATCTGGCTGAAGTAGGACTTCTGCTCTGGGTGTGCTACATTGCCCTAGAGCTGAAAGGCACAACGTGCAGGCTTCTTTCCAAAGGGCGAGTTGGGCCCCACAGCATCTTGCTTCCTGCTCTTTGGGAAGCTAAGAAACAACTCGCTCTGCACAGTGCTCTTACAGCCTACCGGGAACATCTCTTCCAAAGGCCTGTGAAACGCAGTTTCTTTGCAGGCCTGATCTGGCAGAGTAGGACTTCTGCTCTGGGTGTGCTACATTGCCCTAGAGCTGAAAGGCACAACGTGCAGGCTTCTTTCCAAAGGGCGAGTTGGGCCCCACAGCATCTTGCTTCCAGCAATTTGGGAAGCTAAGAAACACCTGCTCTGCACAGTGCTCTTACAGCCTACCGGGAACATCTCTTCCAAAGGCCTGTGAAACGCAGTTTCTTTGCAGGCCTGATCTGGCTGAAGTAGGACTTCTGCTCTGGGTGTGCTCCATTGCCCTGAGCTGAAAGGCACAACGTGCAGGCTTCTTTCCAAAGGGCGAGTTGGGCCCCACAGCATCTTGCTTCCAGCTCTTTGGGAAGCTAAGAAACAACTCGCTCTGCACAGTGCTCTTACAGCCTACCGGGAACATCTCTTCCAAAGGCCTGTGAAACGCAGTTTCTTTGCAGGCCTGATCTGGCTGAAGTAGGACTTCTGTTCTGGGTGTGCTACATTGCCCTAGAGCTGAAAGGCACAACGTGCAGGCTTCTGTCCAAAGGGCGAGTTGGGCCCCACAGCATCTTGCTTCCAGCAATTTGTGAAGCTAAGAAACACCTGCTCTGCACAGTGCTCTTACAGCCTACCGGGAACATCTCTTCCAAAGGCCTGTGAAACGCAGGTTCTTTGCAGGCCTGATCTGGCAGAAGTAGGACTTCTGCTCTGGTTGTGCTACATTGCCCTAGAGCTGAAAGGCACAACGTGCAGGCTTCCTTCCAAAGGGCGAGTAGGCCCCCACATCATCTTGCTTCCAGCTCTTTGGGAAGCTAAGAAACAACTCGCTCTGCACAGTTCTCTTACAGCCTACCGGGAACATCTCTTCCAAAGGCCTGTGAAACGCAGTTTCTTTGCAGGCCTGATCTGGCTGAAGTAGGACTGCTGCTCTGGGTGTGCCACATTGCCCTAGAGCTGAAAGGCACAACGTGCCGGCTTCTTCCCAAAAGGCGAGTTGGGCCCCACAGCATCTTGCTTCCAGCTCTTTGGGAAGCTAAGAAACAAGTCGCTCGGCACAGTGCTCTTACAGCCTACCGGGAGCATCTCTTCCAAAGGCCTGTGAAACGCAGTTTCTTTGCAGGCCTGATCTGGCTGAAGTAGGACTTCTGCTCTGGGTGTGCTACATTGCCCTAGAGCTGAAAGGCACAACGTGCAGGCTTCTTTCCAAAGGGCGAGTTGGGCCCCACAGCATCTTGCTTCCAGCTCTTTGGGAAGCTAAGAAACAACTCGCTCTGCACAGTGCTCTTACAGCCTACCGGGAACATCTCTTCCAAAGGCCTGTGAAACGCAGTTTCTTTGCAGGCCTGATCTGGCTGAAGTAGGACTTCTGTTCTGGGTGTGCTACATTGCCCTAGAGCTGAAAGGCACAACGTGCAGGCTTCTGTCCAAAGGGCGAGTTGGGCCCCACAGCATCTTGCTTCCAGCAATTTGGGAAGCTAAGAAACACCTGCTCTGCACAGTGCTCTTACAGCCTACCGGGAACATCTCTTCCAAAGGCCTGTGAAACGCAGTTTCTTTGCAGGCCTGATCTGGCAGAAGTAGGACTTCTGCTCTGGGTGTGCTACATTGCCCTAGAGCTGAAAGGCACAACGTGCAGGCTTCTTTCCAAAGGGCGAGTAGGCCCCCACATCATCTTGCTTCCAGCTCTTTGGGAAGCTAAGAAACAACTCGCTCTGCACAGTTCTCTTACAGCCTACCGGGAACATCTCTTCCAAAGGCCTGTGAAACGCAGTTTCTTTGCAGGCCTGATCTGGCTGAAGTAGGATTTCTGCTCTGGGTGTGCCACATTGCCCTAGAGCTGAAAGGCACAACGTGCCGGCTTCTTCCCAAAGGGCGAGTTGGGCCCCACAGCATCTTGCTTCCAGCTCTTTGGGAAGCTAAGAAACAAGTCGCTCTGCACAGTGCTCTTACAGCCTACCGGGAACATCTCTTCCAAAGGCCTGTGAAACGCAGTTTCTTTGCAGGCCTGATCTGGCTGAAGTAGGACTTCTGCTCTGGGTGTGCTACATTGCCCTAGAGCTGAAAGGCACAACGTGCAGGCTTCTTTCCAAAGGGCGAGTTGGGCCCCACAGCATCTTGCTTCCAGCTCTTTGGGAAGCTAAGAAACAACTCGCTCTGCACAGTGCTCTTACAGCGTACCGGGAACATCTCTTCCAAAGGCCTGTGAAACGCAGTTTCTTTGCAGGCCTGATCTGGCTGAAGTAGGACTTCTGCTCTGGGTGTGCTACATTGCCCTAGAGCTGAAAGGCACAACGTGCAGGCTTCTTTCCAAAGGGCGATTTGGGCCCCACAGCATCTTGCTTCCAGCTCTTTGGGAAGCTAAGAAACCACTCGCTCTGCACAGTGCTCTTACAGCCTACCGGGAACATCTCTTCCAAAGGCCTGTGAAACGCAGGTTCTTTGCAGGCCTGATCTGGCTGAAGTAGGACTTCTGCTCTGGGTGTGCTACATTGCCCTAGAGCTGAAAGGCACAACGTGCAGGCTTCTTTCTAATGGGCGATTTGGGCCCCACAGCATCTTGCTTCCAGCTTTTTGGGAAGCTAAGTATCAACTCGCTCTGCACAGTGCTCTTAAAGCCTACCGGGAACATCTCTTCCAAAGGCCTGTGAAACGCAGTTTCTTTGCAGGCCTGATCTGGCTGAAGTAGGACTTCTGCTCTGGGTGTGCTACATTGCCCTAGAGCTGAAAGGCACAACGTGCAGGCTTCTTTCCAAAGGGCGAGTTGGGCCCCACAGCATCTTGCTTCCAGCTCTTTGGGAAGCTAAGAAACCACTCGCTCTGCACAATGCTCTTACAGCCTACCGGGAACATCTCATCCAAAGGCCTGTGAAACGCAGTTTCTTTGCAGGCCTGATCTGGCTGAAGTAGGACTTCTGCTCTGGGTGTGCCACATTGCCCTAGAGCTGAAAGGCACAACGTGCAGGCTTCTTTCCAAAGGGCGAGTTGGGCCCCACAGCATCTTGCTTCCAGCTCTTTGGGAAGCTAAGAAACAACTCGCTCTGCACAGTGCTCTTGCAGCGTACCGGGAACATCTCTTCCAAAGGCCTGTGAAACGCAGTTTCTTGGCAGGCCTGATCTGGCTGAAGTAGGACTTCTGCTCTGGGTGTGCTACATTGCCCTAGAGCTGAAAGGCACAACGTGCAGGCTTCTTTCCAAAGGGCGAGTTGGGCCCCACAGCATCTTGCGTCCAGCTCTATGGGAAGCTAAGAAACAACTCGCTCTGCACAGTGCTCTTGCAGCCTACCGGGAACATCTCTTCCAAAGGCCTGTGAAACGCAGTTTCTTGGCAGGCCTGATCTGGCTGAAGTAGGACTTCTGCTCTGGGTGTGCTACATTGCCCTAGAGCTGAAAGGCACAACGTGCAGGCTTCTTTCCAAAGGGCGAGTTGGGCCCCAGAGCATCTTGCTTCCAGCTCTATGGGAAGCTAAGAAACAACTCGCTCTGCACAGTGCTCTTACAGCGTACCGGGAACATCTCTTCCAAAGGCCTGTGATACGCAGTTTCTTTGCAGGCCTGATCTGGCAGAGTAGGACTTCTGCTATGGGTGTGCTACATTGCCCTAGAGCTGAAAGGCACAACGTGCTGGCTTCTTTCCAAAGGGCGAGTTGGGCCCCACAGCATCTTGCTTCCAGCTCTTTGGGAAGCTAAGAAACAACTCGCTCTGCACAGTGCTCTTGCAGCGTACCGGGAACATCTCTTCCAAAGGCCTGTGAAACGCAGTTTCTTTGCAGGCCTGATCTGGCTGAAGTAGGACTTCTGCTCTGGGTGTGCTACATTGACCTAGAGCTGAAAGGCACAACGTGCAGGCTTCTTTCCAAAGGGCGAGTTGGGCCCCACAGCATCTTGCATCCAGCTCTCTGGGAAGCTAAGAAACAACTCGCTCTGCACAGTGCTCTTACAGCCTACCGGGAACATCTCTTCCAAAGGCCTGTGAAACGCAGTTTCTTTGCAGGCCTGATCTGGCTGAAGTAGGACTTCTGCTCTGGGTGTGCTACATTGCCCTAGAGCTGAAAGGCACAACGTGCAGGCTTCTTTCCAAAGGGCGAGTTGGGCCCCACAGCATCTTGCTTCCTGCTCTTTGGGAAGCTAAGAAACAACTCGCTCTGCACAGTGCTCTTACAGCCTACCGGGAACATCTCTTCCAAAGGCCTGTGAAACGCAGTTTCTTTGCAGGCCTGATCTGGCAGAGTAGGACTTCTGCTCTGGGTGTGCTACATTGCCCTAGAGCTGAAAGGCACAACGTGCAGGCTTCTTTCCAAAGGGCGAGTTGGGCCCCACAGCATCTTGCTTCCAGCAATTTGGGAAGCTAAGAAACACCTGCTCTGCACAGTGCTCTTACAGCCTACCGGGAACATCTCTTCCAAAGGCCTGTGAAACGCAGTTTCTTTGCAGGCCTGATCTGGCAGAAGTAGGACTTCTGCTCTGGGTGTGCTACATTGCCCTAGAGCTGAAAGGCACAACGTGCAGGCTTCTTTCCAAAGGGCGAGTAGGCCCCCACATCATCTTGCTTCCAGCTCTTTGGGAAGCTAAGAAACCACTCGCTCTGCACAGTGCTCTTACAGCCTACCGGGAACATCTCTTCCAAAGGCCTGTGAAACGCAGTTTCTTTGCAGGCCTGATCTGGCTGAAGTAGGACTTCTGCTCTCGGAGTTCTACTTTGCCCTAGAGCTGAAAGGCACAACGTGCAGGCTTCTTTCCAAAGGGCGAATTTGTCCCCACAGCTTCTTGCTTCCAGCTCTTTGGGAAGCTAAGAAACCACTCGCTCTGCACAGTGCTCTTACAGCCTACCGGGAACATCTCTTCCAAAGGCCTGTGAAACGCAGTTTCTTTGCAGGCCTGATCTGGCTGAAGTAGGACTTCTGCTCTGGGTGTGCTACATTGCCCTAGAGCTGAAAGGCACAACGTGCAGGCTTCTTTCCAAAGGGCGAGTTGGGCCCCACAGCATCTTGCTTCCAGCTCTTTGGGAAGGTAAGAAACAACTCGCTCTGCACAGTGCTCTTACAGCCTACCGGGAACATCTCTTCCAAAGGCCTGTGAAACGCAGTTTATTTGCAGGCCTGATCTGGCTGAAGTAGGACTTTTGCTCTGGGTGTGCCACATTGCCCTAGAGCTGAAAGGCACAACATGCCGGCTTCTTTCCAATGGCCGAGTTGGGCCCCACAGCATCTTGCTTCCAGCTCTTTGGGAAGCTAAGAAACAAGTCGCTCTGCACAGTGCTCTTACAGCCTACCGGGAACATCTCTTCCAAAGGCCTGTGAAACGCAGTTTCTTTGCAGGCCTGATCTGGCTGAAGTAGGACTTCTGCTCTGGGTGTGCTACATTGCCCTAGAGCTGAAAGGCACAACGTGCAGGCTTCTTTGCAAAGGGCGAGTTGGGCCCCACAGCATCTTGCTTCCAGCTCTTTGGGAAGCTAAGAAACAACTCGCTCTGCACAGTGCTCTTACAGCCTACCGGGAACATCTCTTCCAAAGGCCTGTGAAACGCCGTTTCTTGGTAGCCCTGATCTGGCTGAAGTAGGACTTCTGCTCTGGTTGTGCCACATTGCCCTAGAGCTGAAAGGCACAACGTGCCGGCTTCTTTCCAAAGGGCGAGTTGGGCCCCACAGCATCTTGCTTCCAGCTCTTTGGGAAGCTAAGAAACAAGTCGCTCTGAACAGTGCTGTTACAGCCTACCGGCAACATCTCTTCCAAAGGCCTGTGAAACGCAGTTTCTTTGCAGGCCTGATCTGGCTGAAGTAGGACTTCTGCTCTGGGTGTGCCACATTGCCCTAGAGCTGAAAGGCACAACGTGCCGGCTTCTTTCCAATGCGTGAGTTGGGACCCACAGCATCTTGCTTCCAGCTCTTTGGGAAGCTAAGAAACAACTCGCTCTGCACAGTGCTCTTACAGCCTACCGGGAACATCTCTTCCAAAGGCCTGTGAAACGCAGTTTCTTTGCAGGCCTGATCTGGCTGAAGTAGGACTTCTGTTCTGGGTGTGCTCCATTGCCCTGAGCTGAAAGGCACAACGTGCAGGCTTCTTTCCAAAGGGCGAGTTGGGCCCCACAGCATCTTGCTTCCAGCTCTTTGGGAAGCTAAGAAACAACTCGCTCTGCACAGTGCTCTTACAGCCTACCGGGAACATCTCTTCCAAAGGCCTGTGAAACGCAGTTTCTTTGCAGGCCTGATCTGGCAGAAGTAGGTCTTCTGCTCTGGGTGTGCTACATTGCCCTAGAGCTGAAAGGCACAACGTGCAGGCTTCTTTCCAAAGGGCGAGTTGGGCCCCACAGCATCTTGCTTCCAGCTCTTTGGGAAGCTAAGAAACAACTCGCTCTGCACAGTTCTCTTACACCCTACCGGGAATATCTCTTCCAAAGGCCTGTGAAACGCAGTTTCTTTGCAGGCCTGATCTGGCTGAAGTAGGACTTCTGCTCTGGGTGTGCTACATTGCCCTAGAGCTGAAAGGCACAACGTGCAGGCTTCTTTCCAAAGGGCGATTTGGGCCCCACAGTATCTTGCTTCCAGCTCTTTGGGAAGCTAAGAAACAACTCGCTCTGCACAGTGCTCTTACACACTAGTGGGTACATCTCTTCCAAAGGCCTGTGAAACGCAGTTTCTTTGCAGGCCTGATCTGGCTGAAGTAGGACTTCTGCTCTGGGTGTGCTACATTGCCCTAGAGCTGAAAGGCACAACGTGCAGGCTTCTTTCCAAAGGGCGAGTTGGGCCCCACAGCATCTTGCATCCAGCTCTTTGGGGAGCTAAGAAACAACTCGCTCTGCACAGTGCTCTTACAGCCTACCGGGAACATCTCTTCCAAAGGCCTGTGAAACGCAGTTTCTTTGCAGGCCTGATCTGGCTGAAGTAGGACTTCTGCTCTGGGTGTGCTCCATTGCCCTGAGCTGAAAGGCACAACGTGCAGGCTTCTTTCCAAAGGGCGAGTTGGGCCCCACAGCATCTTGCTTCCAGCTCTTTGGGAAGCTAAGAAACAACTCGCTCTGCACAGTGCTCTTGCAGCCTACCGGGAACATCTCTTCCAAATGCCTGTGAAACGCAGTTTCTTTGCAGGCCTGATCTGGCTGAAGTAGGACTTCTGTTCTGGGTGTGCTACCTTGCCCTAGAGCTGAAAGGCGCAACGTGCAGGCTTCTTTCCAAAGGGCGAGTTGGGCCCCACAGCATCTTGCTTCCAGCAATTTGGGAAGCTAAGAAACACCTGCTCTGCACAGTGCTCTTACAGCCTACCGGGAACATCTCTTCCAAAGGCCTGTGAAACGCAGTTTCTTTGCAGGCCTGATCTGGCAGAAGTAGGACTTCTGCTCTGGGTGTGCTACATTGCCCTAGAGCTGAAAGGCACAACGTGCAGGCTTCTTTCCAAAGAGCTAGTAGGCCCCCACATCATCTTGCTTCCAGCTCTTTGGGAAGCTAAGAAACAACTCGCTCTGCACAGTGCTCTTACAGCCTACCGGGAACATCTCTTCCAAAGGCCTGTGAAACGCAGTTTCTTGGCAGGCCTGATCTGGCTGAAGTAGGACTTCTGCTCTGGGTGTGCTACATTGCCCTAGAGCTGAAAGGCACAACGTGCAGGCTTCTTTCCAAAGGGCGAGTTGGGCCCCACAGCATCTTGCTTCCAGCTCTTTGGGAAGCTAAGAAACAACTCGCTCTGCACCGTGCTCTTACAGCCTACCGGGAACATCTCTTCCAAAGGCCTGTGAAACGCAGTTTCTTTGCAGGCCTGATCTGGCTGAAGTAGGACTTCTGCTCTGGGTGTGCTACATTGCCCTGAGCTGAAAGGCACAACGTGCAGGCTTCTTTCCAAAGGGCGAGTTGGGCCCCACAGCATCTTGCTTCCAGCTCTTTGGGAAGCTAAGAAACAACTCGCTCTGCACAGTGCTCTTACAGCCTACCGGGAACATCTCTTCCAAAGGCCTGTGAAACGCAGTTTCTTTGCAAGCCTGATCTGGCAGAAGTAGGACTTCTGCTCTGGGTGTGCTACATTGCCCTAGAGCTGAAAGGCACAACGTGCAGGCTTCTTTCCAAAGGGCGAGTTGGGCCCCACAGCATCTTGCTTCCAGCTCTTTGGGAAGCTAAGAAACAACTCGCTCTGCACAGTGCTCTTACAGCCTACCGGGAACATCTCTTCCAAATGCCTGTGAAACGCAGTTTCTTTGCAGGCCTGATCTGGCTGAAGTAGGACTTCTGCTCTGGGTGTGCTACATTGCCCTAGAGCTGAAAGGCACAACGTGCAGGCTTCTGTCTAAAGGGCGAGTTGGGCCCCACAGCATCTTGCTTCAAGCAATTTGGGAAGCTAAGAAACACCTGCTCTGCACAGTGCTCTTACAGCCTACCGGGAACATCTCTTCCAAAGGCCTGTGAAACGCAGTTTCTTTGCAGGCCTGATCTGGCAGAAGTAGGACTTCTGCTCTGGGTGTGCTACATTGCCCTAGAGCTGAAAGGCACAACGTGCAGGCTTCTTTCCAAAGGGGGAGTAGGCCCCCACATCATCTTGCTGCCAGCTCTTTGGGAAGCTAAGAAACAACTCGCTCTGCACAGTGCTCTTACAGCCTACCGGGAACATCTCTTCCAAAGGCCTGTGAAACGCAGTTTCTTTGCAGGCCTGATCTGGCTGAAGTAGGACTTCTGCTCTGGGTGTGCCACATTGCCCTAGAGCTGAAAGGCACAACGTGCCGGCTTCTTTCCAATGCGTGAGTTGGGACCCACAGCATCTTGCTTCCAGCTCTTTGGGAAGCTAAGAAACAACTCGCTCTGCACAGTGCTCTTACAGCATACCGGGAACATCTCTTCCAAAGGCCTGTGAAACGCAGTTTCTTTGCAGGCCTGATCTGGCTGAAGTAGGACTTCTGCTCTGGGTGTGCTACATTGCCCTGAGCTGAAAGGCACAACGTGCAGGCTTCTTTCCAAAGGGCGATTTGGGCCCCACAGCATCTTGCTTCCAGCTCTTTGGGAAGCTAAGAAACAACTCGCTCTGCACAGTGCTCTTACACACTAGTGGGTACATCTCTTCCAAAGGCCTGTGAAACGCAGTTTCTTTGCAGGCCTGATCTGGCTGAAGTAGGACTTCTGCTCTGGGTGTGCTACATTGCCCTAGAGCTGAAAGGCACAACGTGCAGGCTTCTTTCCAAAGGGCGAGTTGGGCCCCACAGCATCTTGCATCCAGCTCTTTGGGGAGCTAAGAAACAACTCGCTCTGCACAGTGCTCTTACAGCCTACCGGGAACATCTCTTCCAAAGGCCTGTGAAACGCAGTTTCTTTGCAGGCCTGATCTCGCTGAAGTAGGACTTCTGCTCTGGGTGTGCTCCATTGCCCTGAGCTGAAAGGCACAACGTGCAGGCTTCTTTCCAAAGGGCGAGTTGGGCCCCACAGCATCTTGCTTCCAGCTCTTTCGGAAGCTAAGAAACAACTCGCTCTGCACAGTGCTCTTACAGCCTACCGGGAACATCTCTTCCAAAGGCCTGTGAAACGCAGTTTCTTTGCAGGCCTGATCTGGCTGAAGTAGGACTTCTGCTCTGGGTGTGCTACATTGCCCTAGAGCTGAAAGGCACAACGTGCAGGCTTCTTTCCAAAGGGCGAGTTGGGCCCCACAGCATCTTGCTTCCAGCTCTTTGGGAAGCTAAGAAACAACTCGCTCTGCACAGTGCTCTTGCAGCCTACCGGGAACATCTCTTCCAAATGCCTGTGAAACGCAGTTTCTTTGCAGGCCTGATCTGGCTGAAGTAGGACTTCTGTTCTGGGTGTGCTACCTTGCCCTAGAGCTGAAAGGCGCAACGTGTAGGCTTCTTTCCAAAGGGCGAGTTGGGCCCCACAGCATCTTGCTTCCAGCAATTTGGGAAGCTAAGAAACACCTGCTCTGCACAGTGCTCTTACAGCCTACCGGGAACATCTCTTCCAAAGGCCTGTGAAACGCAGTTTCTTTGCAGGCCTGATCTGGCTGAAGTAGGACTTCTGCTCTGGGTGTGCTACATTGCCCTAGAGCTGAAAGGCACAACGTGCAGGCTTCTTTCCAAAGGGCGAGTTGGGCTCCACATCATCTTGCTTCCAGCTCTTTGGGAAGCTAAGAAACAACTCGCTCTGCACAGTGCTCTTACAGCCTACCGGGAACATCTCTTCCAAAGGCCTGTGAAACGCAGTTTCTTGGCAGGCCTGATCTGGCTGAAGTAGGACTTCTGCTCTCGTAGTTCTAATTTGCCCTAGAGCTGAAAGGCACAACGTGCAGGCTTCTTTCCAAAGGGTGAATTTGTCCCCACAGCATCTTGCTTCCAGCTCTTTGGGAAGCTAAGAAACAACTCGCTCTGCACAGTGCTCTTATAGCGTACCGGGAACATCTCTTCCAAAAGCCTGTGAAACGCAGTTTCTTTGCAGGCCTGATCTGGCTGAAGTAGGACTTCTGCTCTGGGTGTGCTACATTGCCCTAGAGCTGAAAGGCACAACGTGCAGGCTTCTTTCCAAAGGGCGAGTTGGGCCCCACAGCATCTTGCTTCCAGCTCTTTGGGAAGCTAAGAAACAACTCGCTCTGCACCGTGCTCTTACAGCCTACCGGGAACATCTCTTCCAAAGGCCTGTGAAACGCAGTTTCTTTGCAGGCCTGATCTGGCTGAAGTAGGACTTCTGCTCTGGGTGTGCTCCATTGCCCTGAGCTGAAAGGCACAACGTGCAGGCTTCTTTCCAAAGGGCGAGTTGGGCCCCACAGCATCTTGCTTCCAGCTCTTTGGGAAGCTAAGAAACAACTCGCTCTGCACAGTGCTCTTACAGCCTACCGGGAACATCTCTTCCAAAGGCCTGTGAAACGCAGTTTCTTTGCAAGCCTGATCTGGCAGAAGTAGGACTTCTGCTCTGGGTGTGCTACATTGCCCTAGAGCTGAAAGGCACAACGTGCAGGCTTCTGTCCAAAGGGCGAGTTGGGCCCCACAGCATCTTGCTTCCAGCTCTTTGGGAAGCTAAGAAACAACTCGCTCTGCACAGTGCTCTTACAGCCTACCGGGAACATCTCTTCCAAATGCCTGTGAAACGCAGTTTCTTTGCAGGCCTGATCTGGCTGAAGTAGGACTTCTGTTCTGGGTGTGCTACATTGCCCTAGAGCTGAAAGGCACAACGTGCAGGCTTCTTTCCAAAGGGCGAGTAGGCCCCCACATCATATTGCTTCCAGCAATTTGGGAAGCTAAGAAACACCTGCTCTGCACAGTGCTCTTACAGCCTACCGGGAACATCTCTTCCAAAGGCCTGTGAAACGCAGATTCTTTGCAGGCCTGATCTGGCAGAAGTAGGACTTCTGCTCTGGGTGTGCTACATTGCCCTAGAGCTGAAAGGCACAACGTGCAGGCTTCTTTCCAAAGGGCGAGTAGGCCCCCACATCATCTTGCTTCCAGCTCTTTGGGAAGCTAAGAAACAACTCGCTCTGCACAGTGCTCTTACAGCCTACCGGGAACATCTCTTCCAAAGGCCTGTGAAACGCAGTTTCTTTGCAGGCCTGATCTGGCTGAAGTAGGACTTCTGCTCTGGGTGTGCCACATTGCCCTAGAGCTGAAAGGCACAACGTGCCGGCTTCTTTCCAATGCGTGAGTTGGGACCCACAGCATCTTGCTTCCAGCTCTTTGGGAAGCTAAGAAAAAACTCGCTCTGCACAGTGCTCTTACAGCCTACCGGGAACATCTCTTCCAAAGGCCTGAGAAACGCAGTTTCTTTGCAGGCCTGATCTGGCTGAAGTAGGACTTCTGCTCTGGGTGTGCTCCATTGCCCTGAGCTGAAAGGCACAACGTGCAGGCTTCTTTCCAAAGGGCGAGTTGGGCCCCACAGCATCTTGCTTCCAGCTCTTTAGGAAGCTAAGAAACAACTCGCTCTGCACAGTGCTCTTACATCCTACCGGGAACATCTCTTCCAAAGGCCTGTGAAACGCAGTTTCTTTGCAGGCTTGATCTGGCAGAAGTAGGACTTCTGCTCTGGGTGTGCTACATTGCCCTAGAGCTGAAAGGCACAACGTGCAGGCTTCTTTCCAAAGGGCGAGTAGGCCCCCACATCATCTTGCTTCCAGCTCTTTGGGAAGCTAAGAAACAACTCGCTCTGCACAGTGCTCTTACAGCCAACAGGGAACATCTCTTCCAAAGGCCTGTGAAACGCAGTTTCTTGGCAGGCCTGATCTGGCTGAAGTAGGACTTCTGCTCTGGGTGTGCCACATTGCCCTAGAGCTGAAAGGCACAACGTGCAGGCTTCTTTCCAAAGGGCGAGTAGGCCCCACATCATCTTGCTTACAGCTCTTTGGGAAGCTAGGAAACAACTCGCTCTGCACAGTGCTCTTACAGCCTACCGGGAACATCTCTTCCAAAGGCCTGTGAAACGCAGTTTCTTGGCAGGCCTGATCTGGCAAGTAGGACTTCTGCACTGGGTGTGCCACATTGCCCTAGAGCTGAAAGGCACAACGTGCAGGCTTCTTTCCAAAGGGCGAGTTGGGCCCCACAGCATCTTGCTTCCAGCTCTTTGGGAAGCTAAGAAACAACTCGCTCTGCACAGTGCTCTTACAGCCTACTGGGAACATCTCTTCCAAAGGCCTGTGAAACGCAGTTTCTTTGCAGGCCTGATCTGGCTGAAGTAGGACTTCTGCTCCTGTTGTGCCACATTGCCCTAGAGCTGAAAGGCACAACGTGCCGGCTTCTTTCCAAATGGCGAGCTGGGCCCCACAGCATCTTGCTTCCAGCAATTTGGGAAGCTAAGAAACACCTGCTCTGCACAGTGCTCTTACAGCCTACCGGGAACATCTCTTCCAAAGGCCTGTGAAACGCAGTTTCTTTGCAGGTCTGATCTGGCTGAAGTAGGACTTCTGCTCTGGGTGTGCTACATTGCCCTAGAGCTGAAAGGCACAACGTGCAGGCTTCTTTCCAAAGGGCGAGTTGGGCCCCTCAGCATCTTGCGTCCAGCTCTATGGGAAGCTAAGAAACAACTCGCTCTGCACAGTGCTCTTACAGCCTACCGGGAACCTCTCTTCCAAAGGCCTGTGAAACGCAGTTTCTTTGCAGGCCTGATCTGGCTGAAGTAGGACTTCTGCTCTGGTTGTGCTACATTGCCCTAGAGCTGAAAGGCACAACGTGCAGGCTTCTTTCCAAAGGGCGAGTTGGTCCCCACAGCATCTTGCTTCCAGCTCTTTGGGAAGCTAAGAAACAACTCGCTCTGCACAGTGCTCTTGCAGCCTACCGGGAACATCTCTTCCAAAGGCCTGTGAAACGCAGTTTCTTTGCAGGCCTGATCTGGCAGAGTAGGACTTCTGCTCTGGGTGTGCTACATTGCCCTAGAGCTGAAAGGCACAACGTGCAGGCTTCTTTCCAAAGGGCGAGTTGGGCCCCACAGCATCTTGCTTCCAGCTCTTTGGGAAGCTAAGAAACAACTCGCTCTGCACAGTGCTCTTACAGCCTACCGGGAACATCTCTTCCAAATGCCTGTGAAACGCAGTTTCTTTGCAGGCCTGATCTGGCTGAAGTAGGACTTCTGCTCTGGGTGTGCTACATTGCCCTAGAGCTGAAAGTCACAACGTGCAGGCTTCTGTCCAAAGGGCGAGTTGGGCCCCACAGCATCTTGCTTCCAGCAATTTGGGAAGCTAAGAAACACCTGCTCTGCACAGTGCTCTTACAGCCTACCGGGAACATCTCTTCCAAAGGCCTGTGAAACGCAGTTTCTTTGCAGGCCTGATCTGGCTGAAGTAGGACTTCTGCTCTGGGTGTGCTACATTGCCCTAGAGCTGAAAGGCACAACGTGCAGGCTTCTTTCCAAAGGGCGAGTAGTCCCCCACATCATCTTGCTTCCAGCTCTTTGGGAAGCTAAGAAACAACTCGCTCTGCACAGTGCTCTTACAGCCTACCGGGAATATCTCTTCCAAAGGCCTGTGAAACGCAGTTTCTTGGCAGGCCTGATCTGGCTGAAGTAGGACTTCTGCTCTGGGTGTGCCACATTGCCCTAGAGCTGAAAGGCACAACGTGCAGGCTTCTTTCCAAAGGGCGAGTAGGCCCCCACATCATCTTGCTTCCAGCTCTTTGGGAAGCTAGGAAACAACTCGCTCTGCACAGTGCTCTTACAGCCTACCGGGAACATCTCTTCCAAAGGCCGGTGAAACGCAGTTTCTTGGCAGGCCTGATCTGGCTGAAGTAGGACTTCTGCTCTGGGTGTGCCACATTGCCCTAGAGCTGAAAGGCACAACGTGCAGGCTTCTTTCCAAAGGGCGAGTAGGGCCCCACAGCATCTTGCTTCCAGCTTTTTGGGAAGCGAAGTATCAACTCGCTCTGCAGAGTGCTCTTACAGCCTACCGGGAACATCTCTTCCAAAGGCCTGTGAAACGCAGTTTCTTTGCAGGCCTGATGTGGCTGAAGTAGGACTTCTGCTCTGGGTGTGCTACATTGCCCTAGAGCTGAAAGGCACAACGTGCAGGCTTCTTTCCAAAGGGCGAGTTGGGCCCCACAGCATCTTGCTTCCAGCTCTTTGGGAAGCTAAGAAACAACTCGCTCTGCACAGTGCTCTTACAGCCTACCGGGAACATCTCTTCCAAAGGCCTGTGAAACGCAGTTTCTTTGCAGGCCTGATATGGCAGAAGTAGGACTTCTGCTCTGGGTGTGCTACATTGCCCTAGAGCTGAAAGGCACAACGTGCAGGCTTCTTTCCAAAGGGCGAGTTGGGCCCCACAGCATCTTGCTTCCAGCTCTTTGGGAAGCTAAGAAACAACTCGCTCTGCACAGTGCTCTTACAGCCTACCGGGAACATCTCTTCCAAATGCCTGTGAAACGCAGTTTCTTTGCAGGCCTGATCTGGCAGAAGTAGGACTTCTGTTCTGGGTGTGCTACATTGCCCTAGAGCTGAAAGGCACAACCTTCAGGCTTCTGTCCAAAGGGCGAGTTGGGCCCCACAGCATCTTGCTTCCAGCAATTTGGGAAGCTGAGAAACACCTGCTCTGCACAGTGCTCTTACAGCCTACCGGGAACATCTCTTCCAAAGGCCTGTGAAACGCAGTTTCTTTGCAGGCCTGATCTGGCAGAAGTAGGACTTCTGCTCTGGGTGTGCTACATTGCCCTAGAGCTGAAAGGCACAACGTGCAGGCTTCTTTCCAAAGGGCAAGTAGGCCCCCACATCATCTTGCTTCCAGCTCTTTGGGAAGCTAAGAAACAACTCGCTCTGCACAGTGCTCTTACAGCCTACCGGGAACATCTCTTCCAAAGGCCTGTGAAACGCAGTTTCTTTGCAGGCCTGATCTGGCTGAAGTAGGACTTCTGCTCTGGGTGTGCTACATTGCCCTAGAGCTGAAAGGCACAACGTGCAGGCTTCTTTCCAAAGGGCGAGTTGGGCCCCACAGCATCTTGCGTCCAGCTCTATGGGAAGCTAAGAAACAACTCGCTCTGCACAGTGCTCTTACAGCCTACCGGGAACATCTCTTCCAAAGGCCTGTGAAACGCAGTTTCTTTGCAGGCCTGATCTGGCTGAAGTAGGACTTCTGCTCTGGTTGTTCTACATTGCCCTAGATCTGAAAGGCACAACGTGCAGGCTTCTTTCCAAAGGGCGAGTTGGGCCCCACAGCATCTTGCTTCCAGCTCTTTGGGAAGCTAAGAAACAACTCGCTCTGCACAGTGCTCTTGCAGCCTACCGGGAACATCTCTTCCAAAGGCCTGTGAAACGCAGTTTCTTTGCAGGCCTGATCTGGCAGAGTAGGACTTCTGCTCTGGGTGTGCTACATTGCCCTAGAGCTGAAAGGCACAACGTGCAGGCTTCTTTCCAAAGGGCGAGTTGGGCCCCACAGCATCTTGCTTCCAGCTCTTTGGGAAGCTAAGAAACAACTCGCTCTGCACAGTGCTCTTACAGCCTACCGGGAACATCTCTTCCAAAGGCCTGTGAAACGCAGTTTCTTTGCAGGCCTGATCTGTCTGAAGTAGGACTTCTGCACCGGGTGTGCCACATTGCCCTAGAGCTGAAAGGCACAACGTGCCGGCTTCTTTCCAAAGGGCGAGCTGGGCCCCACAGCATCTTGCTTCCAGCTCTTTGGGAAGCTAAGAAACAAGTCGCTCTGCACAGTGCTCTTACAGCCTACCGGGAACATCTCTTCCAAAGGCCTGTGAAACGCAGTTTCTTGGCAGGCCTGATCTGGCTGAAGTAGGACTTCTGCTCTGGGTGTGCTACATTGCCCTAGAGCTGAAAGGCACAACGTGCAGGCTTCTTTCCAAAGGGCGAGTTGGGCCCCACAGCATCTTGCTTCCAGCTCTTTGGGAAGCTAAGAAACAACTCGCTCTGCACAGTGCTCTTGCAGCCTACCGGGAACATCTCTTCCAAAGGCCTGTGAAACGCAGTTTCTTTGCAGGCCTGATCTGGCTGAAGTAGGACTTCTGCTCTGGGTGTGCTACATTGCCCTAGAGCTGAAAGCCACAACGTGCAGGCTTCTTTCCAAAGGGCGAGTTGGGCCCCACAGCATCTTGCGTCCAGCTCTATGGGAAGCTAAGAAACAACTCGCTCTGCACAGTGCTCTTACAGCCTACCGGGAACATCTCTTCCAAAGGCCTGTGAAACGCAGTTTCTTTGCAGGCCTGATCTGGCTGAAGTAGGACTTCTGCTCTGGGTGTGCTACATTGCCCTAGAGCTGAAAGGCACAACGTGCAGGCTTCTTTCCAAAGGGCGAGTTGGGCCCCACAGCATCTTGCTTCCAGCTCTTTGGGAAGCTAAGAAACAACTCGCTCTGCACAGTGCTCTTACAGCCTACCGGGAACATCTCTTCCAAAGGCCTGTGAAACGCAGTTTCTTTGCAGGCCTGATCTGGCAGAAGTAGGACTTCTGCTCTGGGTGTGCTACATTGCCCTAGAGCTGAAAGGCACAACGTGCAGGCTTCTTTCCAAAGGGCGAGTAGGCCCCCACATCATCTTGCTTCCAGCTCTTTGGGAAGCTAAGAAACAACTCGCTCTGCACAGTGCTCTTACAGACTACCGGGAACATCTCTTCCAAAGGCCTGTGAAACGCAGTTTCTTTGCAGGCCTGATCTGGCTGAAGTAGGACTTCTCCTCTGGGTGTGCTACATTGCCCTAGAGCTGAAAGGCACAACGTGCAGCCTTCTTTCCAAAGGGCGTGTTGGGCCCCACAGCATCTTGCTTCCAGCTCTTTGGGAAGCTAAGAAACAACTCGCTCTGCACAGTGCTCTTACAGCCTACCGGGAACATCTCTTCCAAAGGCCTGTGAAACGCAGTTTCTTTGCAGGCCTGATCTGGCAGATGTAGGACTTCTGCTCTGGGTGTGCTACATTGCCCTAGAGCTGAAAGGCACAACGTGCAAGCTTCTTTCCAAAGGGCGAGTTGGGCCCCACAGCATCTTGCATCCAGCTCTATGGGAAGCTAAGAAACAAGTCGCTCTGCACAGTGCTCTTACAGCCTACCGGGAACATCTCTTCCAAAGGCCTGTGAAACGCAGTTTCTTTGCAGGCCTGATCTGGCTGAAGTAGGACTTCTGCTCTGGGTGTGCTACATTGCCCTAGAGCTGAAAGGCACAACGTGCAGGCTTCTTTCCAAAGGGCGATTTGGGCCCCACAGCATCTTGCTTCCAGCTCTTTGGGAAGCTAAGAAACAACTCGCTGTGCACAGTGCTCTTACAGCCTACCGGGAACATCTCTTCCAAAGGCCTGTGAAACGCAGTTTCTTTGCAGGCCTGATCTGGCTGAAGTAGGACTTCTGCTCTGGGTGTGCTACATTGCCCTAGAGCTGAAAGGCACAAGGTGCAGGCTTCTTTCCAAAGGGCGAGTTGGGCCCCACAGCATCTTGCTTCCAGCTCTTTGGGAAGCTAAGAAACAACTCGCTCTGCACAGTGCTCTTACAGCCTACCGGGAACATCTCTTCCAAAGGCCTGTGAAACGCAGTTTCTTTGCAGGCCTGATCTGGCTGAAGTAGGACTTCTGCTCTGGGTGTGCTACATTGCCCTAGAGCTGAACGGCACAACGTGCAGGCTTCTTTCCAAAGGGCGAGTTGGGCCCCACAGCATCTTGCTTCCAGCTCTTTGGGAAGCTAAGAAACAACTCGCTCTGCACAGTGCTCTTACAGCCTACCGGGAACATCTCTTCCAAAGGCCTGTGAAACGCAGTTTCTTTGCAGGCCTGATCTGGCTGAAGTAGGACTTCTGCTCTGGGTGTGCTACATTGCCCTAGAGCTGAAAGGCACAACGTGCAGGCTTCTTTCCAAAGGGCGAGTTGGGCCCCACAGCATCTTGCTTCCAGCTCTTTGGGAAGCTAAGAAACAACTCGCTCTGCACAGTGCTCTTACAGCCTACCGGGAACATCTCTTCCAAAGGCCTGTGAAACGCAGTTTCTTTGCAGGCCTGATCTGGCTGAAGTAGGACTTCTGCTCTGGGTGTGCTACATTGCCCTAGAGCTGAAAGGCACAACGTGCAGGCTTCTTTCCAAAGGGCGAGTTGGGCCCCACAGCATCTTGCTTCCTGCTCTTTGGGAAGCTAAGAAACAACTCGCTCTGCACAGTGCTCTTACAGCCTACCGGGAACATCTCTTCCAAAGGCCTGTGAAACGCAGTTTCTTTGCAGGCCTGATCTGGCTGAAGTAGGACTTCTGCTCTGGGTGTGCTACATTGCCCTAGAGCTGAAAGGCACAACGTGCAGGCTTCTTTCCAAAGGGCGAGTTGGGCCCCACAGCATCTTGCTTCCAGCTCTTTGGGAAGCTAAGAAACAACTCGCTGTGCACAGTGCTCTTACAGCCTACCGGCAACATCTCTTCCAAAGGCCTGTGAAACGCAGTTTCTTTGCAGGCCTGATCTGGCTGAAGTAGGACTTCTGCTCTGGGTGTGCTACATTGCCCTAGAGCTGAAAGGCACAACGTGCAGGCTTCTTTCCAAAGGGCGAGTAGGCCCCCACATCATCTTGCTTCCAGCTCTTTGGGAAGCTAAGAAACAACTCGCTCTGCACAGTGCTCTTACAGCCTACCGGGAACATCTCTTCCAAAGGCCTGTGAAACGCAGTTTCTTTGCAGGCCTGATCTGGCTGAAGTAGGACTTCTGCTCTGGGTGTGCTACATTGCCGTAGAGCTGAAAGGCACAAAGTGCAGGCTTCTTTCCAAAGGGCGAGTTGGGCCCAACAGCATCTTGCTTCCAGCTCTTTGGGAAGCTAAGAAACAACTCGCTCTGCACAGTGCTCTTACAGCCTACCGGCAACATCTCTTACAAAGGCCTGTGAAACGCAGTTTCTTTGCAGGCCTGATCTGGCTGAAGTAGGACTTCTGCTCTGGGTGTGCTACATTGCCCTAGAGCTGAAAGGCACAACGTGCAGGCTTCTTTCCAAAGGGCGAGTTGGGCCCCACATCATCTTGCTTCCAGCTCTTTGGGAAGCTAAGAAACAACTCGCTCTGCACAGTGCTCTTACATCCTACCGGGAACATCTCTTACAAATGCCTGTGAAACGCAGTTTCTTTGCAGGCCTGATCTGGCTGAAGTAGGACTTCTGCTCTGGGTGTGCTACATTGCCCTAGAGCTGAAAGGCACAACGTGCAGGCTTCTTTCCAAAGGGCGAGTTGGGCCCCACAGCATCTTGCTTCCAGCTCTTTGGGAAGCTAAGAAACAACTCGCTCTGCACAGTGCTCTTACAGCCTACCGGCAACATCTCTTCCAAAGGCCTGTGAAACGCAGTTTCTTTGGCAGGCCTGATCTGGCTGAAGTAGGACTTCTGCTCTGGGTGTGCTACATTGCCCTAGAGCTGAAAGGCACAACGTGCAGGCTTCTTTCCAAAGGGCGAGTAGGCCCCCACATCATCTTGCTTCCAGCTCTTTGGGAAGCTAAGAAACAACTCGCTCTGCACAGTGCTCTTACAGCCTACCGGGAACATCTCTTCCAAAGGCCTGTGAAACGCAGTTTCTTGGCAGGCCTGATCTGGCTGAAGTAGGACTTCTGCTCTGGGTGTGCTACATTGCCCTACAGCTGAAAGGCACAACGTGCAAGCCTTCTTTCCAAAGGGCGAGTTAGGCCCCCACATCATCTTGCTTCCAGCTCTTTGGGAAGCTAGGAAACAACTCGCTCTGCACAGTGCTCTTACAGCCTACCGGCAACATCTCTTCCAAAGGCCTGTGAAACGCAGTTTCTTTGCAGGCCTGATCTGGCTGAAGTAGGACTTCTGCTCTGGGTGTGCTACATTGACCTAGAGCTGAAAGCCACAACGTGCAGGCTTCTTTCCAAAGGGCGAGTTGGGCCCCACAGCATCTTGCGTCCAGCTCTATGGGAAGCTAAGAAACAACTCGCTCTGCACAGTGCTCTTACAGCCTACCGGGAACATCTCTTCCAAAGGCCTGTGAAACGCAGTTTCTTTGCAGGCCTGATCTGGCTGAAGTAGGACTTCTGCTCTGGGTGTGCTACATTGCCCTAGAGCTGAAAGGCACAACGTGCAGGCTTCTTTCCAAAGGGCGAGTTGGGCCCCACAGCATCTTGCTTCCAGCTCTTTGGGAAGCTAAGAAACAGCAATACGTGACC
>NW_027228401.1:0-35785 GCF_037783145.1 Equus przewalskii
GGAACATCTCTTCCAAAGGCCTGTGAAACGCAGTTTCTTTGCAGGCCTGATCTGGCTGAAGTAGGACTTCTGCTCTGGGTGTGCTACTTTGCCCTAGAGCTGAAAGGCACAACGTGCAGGCTTCTTTCCAAAGGGCGAGTTGGGCCCCACAGCATCTTGCTTCCAGCTCTTTGGGAAGCTAAGAAACAACTCGCTCTGCACAGTGCTCTTACAGCCTACCGGGAACATCTCTTCCAAAGGCCTGTGAAACGCAGTTTCTTTGCAGGCCTGATCTGGCTGAAGTAGGACTTCTGCTCTGGGTGTGCTACTTTGCCCTAGAGCTGAAAGGCACAACGTGCAGGCTTCTTTCCAAAGGGCGAGTTGGGCCCCACAGCATCTTGCTTCCAGCTCTTTGGGAAGCTAAGAAACAACTCGCTCTGCACAGTGCTCTTACAGCCTACCGGGAACATCTCTTCCAAAGGCCTGTGAAACGCAGTTTCTTTGCAGGCCTGATCTGGCTGAAGTAGGACTTCTGCTCTGGGTGTGCTACTTTGCCCTAGAGCTGAAAGGCACAACGTGCAGGCTTCTTTCCAAAGGGCGAGTTGGGCCCCACAGCATCTTGCTTCCAGCTCTTTGGGAAGCTAAGAAACAACTCGCTCTGCACAGTGCTCTTACAGCCTAGTGGGAACATCTCTTCCAAAGGCCTGTGAAACGCAGTTTCTTTGCAGGCCTGATCTGGCTGAAGTAGGACTTCTGCTCTGGGTGTGCTACTTTGCCCTAGAGCTGAAAGGCACAACGTGCAGGCTTCTTTCCAAAGGGCGAGTTGGGCCCCACAGCATCTTGCTTCCAGCTCTTTGGGAAGCTAAGAAACAACTCGCTCTGCACAGTGCTCTTACAGCCTAGTGGGAACATCTCTTCCAAAGGCCTGTGAAACGCAGTTTCTTTGCAGGCCTGATCTGGCTGAAGTAGGACTTCTGCTCTGGGTGTGCTACTTTGCCCTAGAGCTGAAAGGCACAACGTGCAGGCTTCTTTCCAAAGGGCGAGTTGGGCCCCACAGCATCTTGCTTCCAGCTCTTTGGGAAGCTAAGAAACAACTCGCTCTGCACAGTGCTCTTACAGCCTACCGGGAACATCTCTTCCAAAGGCCTGTGAAACGCAGTTTCTTTGCAGGCCTGATCTGGCTGAAGTAGGACTTCTGCTCTGGGTGTGCTACTTTGCCCTAGAGCTGAAAGGCACAACGTGCAGGCTTCTTTCCAAAGGGCGAGTTGGGCCCCACAGCATCTTGCTTCCAGCTCTTTGGGAAGCTAAGAAACAACTCGCTCTGCACAGTGCTCTTACAGCCTACCGGGAACATCTCTTCCAAAGGCCTGTGAAACGCAGTTTCTTTGCAGGCCTGATCTGGCTGAAGTAGGACTTCTGCTCTGGGTGTGCTACTTTGCCCTAGAGCTGAAAGGCACAACGTGCAGGCTTCTTTCCAAAGGGCGAGTTGGGCCCCACAGCATCTTGCTTCCAGCTCTTTGGGAAGCTAAGAAACAACTCGCTCTGCACAGTGCTCTTACAGCCTACCGGGAACATCTCTTCCAAAGGCCTGTGAAACGCAGTTTCTTTGCAGGCCTGATCTGGCTGAAGTAGGACTTCTGCTCTGGGTGTGCTACTTTGCCCTAGAGCTGAAAGGCACAACGTGCAGGCTTCTTTCCAAAGGGCGAGTTGGGCCCCACAGCATCTTGCTTCCAGCTCTTTGGGAAGCTAAGAAACAACTCGCTCTGCACAGTGCTCTTACAGCCTACCGGGAACATCTCTTCCAAAGGCCTGTGAAACGCAGTTTCTTTGCAGGCCTGATCTGGCTGAAGTAGGACTTCTGCTCTGGGTGTGCTACTTTGCCCTAGAGCTGAAAGGCACAACGTGCAGGCTTCTTTCCAAAGGGCGAGTTGGGCCCCACAGCATCTTGCTTCCAGCTCTTTGGGAAGCTAAGAAACAACTCGCTCTGCACAGTGCTCTTACAGCCTACCGGGAACATCTCTTCCAAAGGCCTGTGAAACGCAGTTTCTTTGCAGGCCTGATCTGGCTGAAGTAGGACTTCTGCTCTGGGTGTGCTACTTTGCCCTAGAGCTGAAAGGCACAACGTGCAGGCTTCTTTCCAAAGGGCGAGTTGGGCCCCACAGCATCTTGCTTCCAGCTCTTTGGGAAGCTAAGAAACAACTCGCTCTGCACAGTGCTCTTACAGCCTAGTGGGAACATCTCTTCCAAAGGCCTGTGAAACGCAGTTTCTTTGCAGGCCTGATCTGGCTGAAGTAGGACTTCTGCTCTGGGTGTGCTACTTTGCCCTAGAGCTGAAAGGCACAACGTGCAGGCTTCTTTCCAAAGGGCGAGTTGGGCCCCACAGCATCTTGCTTCCAGCTCTTTGGGAAGCTAAGAAACAACTCGCTCTGCACAGTGCTCTTACAGCCTACCGGGAACATCTCTTCCAAAGGCCTGTGAAACGCAGTTTCTTTGCAGGCCTGATCTGGCTGAAGTAGGACTTCTGCTCTGGGTGTGCTACTTTGCCCTAGAGCTGAAAGGCACAACGTGCAGGCTTCTTTCCAAAGGGCGAGTTGGGCCCCACAGCATCTTGCTTCCAGCTCTTTGGGAAGCTAAGAAACAACTCGCTCTGCACAGTGCTCTTACAGCCTACCGGGAACATCTCTTCCAAAGGCCTGTGAAACGCAGTTTCTTTGCAGGCCTGATCTGGCTGAAGTAGGACTTCTGCTCTGGGTGTGCTACTTTGCCCTAGAGCTGAAAGGCACAACGTGCAGGCTTCTTTCCAAAGGGCGAGTTGGGCCCCACAGCATCTTGCTTCCAGCTCTTTGGGAAGCTAAGAAACAACTCGCTCTGCACAGTGCTCTTACAGCCTACCGGGAACATCTCTTCCAAAGGCCTGTGAAACGCAGTTTCTTTGCAGGCCTGATCTGGCTGAAGTAGGACTTCTGCTCTGGGTGTGCTACTTTGCCCTAGAGCTGAAAGGCACAACGTGCAGGCTTCTTTCCAAAGGGCGAGTTGGGCCCCACAGCATCTTGCTTCCAGCTCTTTGGGAAGCTAAGAAACAACTCGCTCTGCACAGTGCTCTTACAGCCTACCGGGAACATCTCTTCCAAAGGCCTGTGAAACGCAGTTTCTTTGCAGGCCTGATCTGGCTGAAGTAGGACTTCTGCTCTGGGTGTGCTACTTTGCCCTAGAGCTGAAAGGCACAACGTGCAGGCTTCTTTCCAAAGGGCGAGTTGGGCCCCACAGCATCTTGCTTCCAGCTCTTTGGGAAGCTAAGAAACAACTCGCTCTGCACAGTGCTCTTACAGCCTACCGGGAACATCTCTTCCAAAGGCCTGTGAAACGCAGTTTCTTTGCAGGCCTGATCTGGCTGAAGTAGGACTTCTGCTCTGGGTGTGCTACTTTGCCCTAGAGCTGAAAGGCACAACGTGCAGGCTTCTTTCCAAAGGGCGAGTTGGGCCCCACAGCATCTTGCTTCCAGCTCTTTGGGAAGCTAAGAAACAACTCGCTCTGCACAGTGCTCTTACAGCCTAGTGGGAACATCTCTTCCAAAGGCCTGTGAAACGCAGTTTCTTTGCAGGCCTGATCTGGCTGAAGTAGGACTTCTGCTCTGGGTGTGCTACTTTGCCCTAGAGCTGAAAGGCACAACGTGCAGGCTTCTTTCCAAAGGGCGAGTTGGGCCCCACAGCATCTTGCTTCCAGCTCTTTGGGAAGCTAAGAAACAACTCGCTCTGCACAGTGCTCTTACAGCCTAGTTGGAACATCTCTTCCAAAGGCCTGTGAAACGCAGTTTCTTTGCAGGCCTGATCTGGCTGAAGTAGGACTTCTGCTCTGGGTGTGCTACTTTGCCCTAGAGCTGAAAGGCACAACGTGCAGGCTTCTTTCCAAAGGGCGAGTTGGGCCCCACAGCATCTTGCTTCCAGCTCTTTGGGAAGCTAAGAAACAACTCGCTCTGCACAGTGCTCTTACAGCCTACCGGGAACATCTCTTCCAAAGGCCTGTGAAACGCAGTTTCTTTGCAGGCCTGATCTGGCTGAAGTAGGACTTCTGCTCTGGGTGTGCTACTTTGCCCTAGAGCTGAAAGGCACAACGTGCAGGCTTCTTTCCAAAGGGCGAGTTGGGCCCCACAGCATCTTGCTTCCAGCTCTTTGGGAAGCTAAGAAACAACTCGCTCTGCACAGTGCTCTTACAGCCTACCGGGAACATCTCTTCCAAAGGCCTGTGAAACGCAGTTTCTTTGCAGGCCTGATCTGGCTGAAGTAGGACTTCTGCTCTGGGTGTGCTACTTTGCCCTAGAGCTGAAAGGCACAACGTGCAGGCTTCTTTCCAAAGGGCGAGTTGGGCCCCACAGCATCTTGCTTCCAGCTCTTTGGGAAGCTAAGAAACAACTCGCTCTGCACAGTGCTCTTACAGCCTAGTGGGAACATCTCTTCCAAAGGCCTGTGAAACGCAGTTTCTTTGCAGGCCTGATCTGGCTGAAGTAGGACTTCTGCTCTGGGTGTGCTACTTTGCCCTAGAGCTGAAAGGCACAACGTGCAGGCTTCTTTCCAAAGGGCGAGTTGGGCCCCACAGCATCTTGCTTCCAGCTCTTTGGGAAGCTAAGAAACAACTCGCTCTGCACAGTGCTCTTACAGCCTAGTGGGAACATCTCTTCCAAAGGCCTGTGAAACGCAGTTTCTTTGCAGGCCTGATCTGGCTGAAGTAGGACTTCTGCTCTGGGTGTGCTACTTTGCCCTAGAGCTGAAAGGCACAACGTGCAGGCTTCTTTCCAAAGGGCGAGTTGGGCCCCACAGCATCTTGCTTCCAGCTCTTTGGGAAGCTAAGAAACAACTCGCTCTGCACAGTGCTCTTACAGCCTACCGGGAACATCTCTTCCAAAGGCCTGTGAAACGCAGTTTCTTTGCAGGCCTGATCTGGCTGAAGTAGGACTTCTGCTCTGGGTGTGCTACTTTGCCCTAGAGCTGAAAGGCACAACGTGCAGGCTTCTTTCCAAAGGGCGAGTTGGGCCCCACAGCATCTTGCTTCCAGCTCTTTGGGAAGCTAAGAAACAACTCGCTCTGCACAGTGCTCTTACAGCCTACCGGGAACATCTCTTCCAAAGGCCTGTGAAACGCAGTTTCTTTGCAGGCCTGATCTGGCTGAAGTAGGACTTCTGCTCTGGGTGTGCTACTTTGCCCTAGAGCTGAAAGGCACAACGTGCAGGCTTCTTTCCAAAGGGCGAGTTGGGCCCCACAGCATCTTGCTTCCAGCTCTTTGGGAAGCTAAGAAACAACTCGCTCTGCACAGTGCTCTTACAGCCTACCGGGAACATCTCTTCCAAAGGCCTGTGAAACGCAGTTTCTTTGCAGGCCTGATCTGGCTGAAGTAGGACTTCTGCTCTGGGTGTGCTACTTTGCCCTAGAGCTGAAAGGCACAACGTGCAGGCTTCTTTCCAAAGGGCGAGTTGGGCCCCACAGCATCTTGCTTCCAGCTCTTTGGGAAGCTAAGAAACAACTCGCTCTGCACAGTGCTCTTACAGCCTAGTGGGAACATCTCTTCCAAAGGCCTGTGAAACGCAGTTTCTTTGCAGGCCTGATCTGGCTGAAGTAGGACTTCTGCTCTGGGTGTGCTACTTTGCCCTAGAGCTGAAAGGCACAACGTGCAGGCTTCTTTCCAAAGGGCGAGTTGGGCCCCACAGCATCTTGCTTCCAGCTCTTTGGGAAGCTAAGAAACAACTCGCTCTGCACAGTGCTCTTACAGCCTACCGGGAACATCTCTTCCAAAGGCCTGTGAAACGCAGTTTCTTTGCAGGCCTGATCTGGCTGAAGTAGGACTTCTGCTCTGGGTGTGCTACTTTGCCCTAGAGCTGAAAGGCACAACGTGCAGGCTTCTTTCCAAAGGGCGAGTTGGGCCCCACAGCATCTTGCTTCCAGCTCTTTGGGAAGCTAAGAAACAACTCGCTCTGCACAGTGCTCTTACAGCCTACTGGGAACATCTCTTCCAAAGGCCTGTGAAACGCAGTTTCTTTGCAGGCCTGATCTGGCTGAAGTAGGACTTCTGCTCTGGGTGTGCTACTTTGCCCTAGAGCTGAAAGGCACAACGTGCAGGCTTCTTTCCAAAGGGCGAGTTGGGCCCCACAGCATCTTGCTTCCAGCTCTTTGGGAAGCTAAGAAACAACTCGCTCTGCACAGTGCTCTTACAGCCTAGTGGGAACATCTCTTCCAAAGGCCTGTGAAACGCAGTTTCTTTGCAGGCCTGATCTGGCTGAAGTAGGACTTCTGCTCTGGGTGTGCTACTTTGCCCTAGAGCTGAAAGGCACAACGTGCAGGCTTCTTTCCAAAGGGCGAGTTGGGCCCCACAGCATCTTGCTTCCAGCTCTTTGGGAAGCTAAGAAACAACTCGCTCTGCACAGTGCTCTTACAGCCTACCGGGAACATCTCTTCCAAAGGCCTGTGAAACGCAGTTTCTTTGCAGGCCTGATCTGGCTGAAGTAGGACTTCTGCTCTGGGTGTGCTACTTTGCCCTAGAGCTGAAAGGCACAACGTGCAGGCTTCTTTCCAAAGGGCGAGTTGGGCCCCACAGCATCTTGCTTCCAGCTCTTTGGGAAGCTAAGAAACAACTCGCTCTGCACAGTGCTCTTACAGCCTACCGGGAACATCTCTTCCAAAGGCCTGTGAAACGCAGTTTCTTTGCAGGCCTGATCTGGCTGAAGTAGGACTTCTGCTCTGGGTGTGCTACTTTGCCCTAGAGCTGAAAGGCACAACGTGCAGGCTTCTTTCCAAAGGGCGAGTTGGGCCCCACAGCATCTTGCTTCCAGCTCTTTGGGAAGCTAAGAAACAACTCGCTCTGCACAGTGCTCTTACAGCCTACCGGGAACATCTCTTCCAAAGGCCTGTGAAACGCAGTTTCTTTGCAGGCCTGATCTGGCTGAAGTAGGACTTCTGCTCTGGGTGTGCTACTTTGCCCTAGAGCTGAAAGGCACAACGTGCAGGCTTCTTTCCAAAGGGCGAGTTGGGCCCCACAGCATCTTGCTTCCAGCTCTTTGGGAAGCTAAGAAACAACTCGCTCTGCACAGTGCTCTTACAGCCTAGTGGGAACATCTCTTCCAAAGGCCTGTGAAACGCAGTTTCTTTGCAGGCCTGATCTGGCTGAAGTAGGACTTCTGCTCTGGGTGTGCTACTTTGCCCTAGAGCTGAAAGGCACAACGTGCAGGCTTCTTTCCAAAGGGCGAGTTGGGCCCCACAGCATCTTGCTTCCAGCTCTTTGGGAAGCTAAGAAACAACTCGCTCTGCACAGTGCTCTTACAGCCTAGTGGGAACATCTCTTCCAAAGGCCTGTGAAACGCAGTTTCTTTGCAGGCCTGATCTGGCTGAAGTAGGACTTCTGCTCTGGGTGTGCTACTTTGCCCTAGAGCTGAAAGGCACAACGTGCAGGCTTCTTTCCAAAGGGCGAGTTGGGCCCCACAGCATCTTGCTTCCAGCTCTTTGGGAAGCTAAGAAACAACTCGCTCTGCACAGTGCTCTTACAGCCTACCGGGAACATCTCTTCCAAAGGCCTGTGAAACGCAGTTTCTTTGCAGGCCTGATCTGGCTGAAGTAGGACTTCTGCTCTGGGTGTGCTACTTTGCCCTAGAGCTGAAAGGCACAACGTGCAGGCTTCTTTCCAAAGGGCGAGTTGGGCCCCACAGCATCTTGCTTCCAGCTCTTTGGGAAGCTAAGAAACAACTCGCTCTGCACAGTGCTCTTACAGCCTACCGGGAACATCTCTTCCAAAGGCCTGTGAAACGCAGTTTCTTTGCAGGCCTGATCTGGCTGAAGTAGGACTTCTGCTCTGGGTGTGCTACTTTGCCCTAGAGCTGAAAGGCACAACGTGCAGGCTTCTTTCCAAAGGGCGAGTTGGGCCCCACAGCATCTTGCTTCCAGCTCTTTGGGAAGCTAAGAAACAACTCGCTCTGCACAGTGCTCTTACAGCCTACCGGGAACATCTCTTCCAAAGGCCTGTGAAACGCAGTTTCTTTGCAGGCCTGATCTGGCTGAAGTAGGACTTCTGCTCTGGGTGTGCTACTTTGCCCTAGAGCTGAAAGGCACAACGTGCAGGCTTCTTTCCAAAGGGCGAGTTGGGCCCCACAGCATCTTGCTTCCAGCTCTTTGGGAAGCTAAGAAACAACTCGCTCTGCACAGTGCTCTTACAGCCTAGTGGGAACATCTCTTCCAAAGGCCTGTGAAACGCAGTTTCTTTGCAGGCCTGATCTGGCTGAAGTAGGACTTCTGCTCTGGGTGTGCTACTTTGCCCTAGAGCTGAAAGGCACAACGTGCAGGCTTCTTTCCAAAGGGCGAGTTGGGCCCCACAGCATCTTGCTTCCAGCTCTTTGGGAAGCTAAGAAACAACTCGCTCTGCACAGTGCTCTTACAGCCTAGTGGGAACATCTCTTCCAAAGGCCTGTGAAACGCAGTTTCTTTGCAGGCCTGATCTGGCTGAAGTAGGACTTCTGCTCTGGGTGTGCTACTTTGCCCTAGAGCTGAAAGGCACAACGTGCAGGCTTCTTTCCAAAGGGCGAGTTGGGCCCCACAGCATCTTGCTTCCAGCTCTTTGGGAAGCTAAGAAACAACTCGCTCTGCACAGTGCTCTTACAGCCTACCGGGAACATCTCTTCCAAAGGCCTGTGAAACGCAGTTTCTTTGCAGGCCTGATCTGGCTGAAGTAGGACTTCTGCTCTGGGTGTGCTACTTTGCCCTAGAGCTGAAAGGCACAACGTGCAGGCTTCTTTCCAAAGGGCGAGTTGGGCCCCACAGCATCTTGCTTCCAGCTCTTTGGGAAGCTAAGAAACAACTCGCTCTGCACAGTGCTCTTACAGCCTACTGGGAACATCTCTTCCAAAGGCCTGTGAAACGCAGTTTCTTTGCAGGCCTGATCTGGCTGAAGTAGGACTTCTGCTCTGGGTGTGCTACTTTGCCCTAGAGCTGAAAGGCACAACGTGCAGGCTTCTTTCCAAAGGGCGAGTTGGGCCCCACAGCATCTTGCTTCCAGCTCTTTGGGAAGCTAAGAAACAACTCGCTCTGCACAGTGCTCTTACAGCCTACCGGGAACATCTCTTCCAAAGGCCTGTGAAACGCAGTTTCTTTGCAGGCCTGATCTGGCTGAAGTAGGACTTCTGCTCTGGGTGTGCTACTTTGCCCTAGAGCTGAAAGGCACAACGTGCAGGCTTCTTTCCAAAGGGCGAGTTGGGCCCCACAGCATCTTGCTTCCAGCTCTTTGGGAAGCTAAGAAACAACTCGCTCTGCACAGTGCTCTTACAGCCTACCGGGAACATCTCTTCCAAAGGCCTGTGAAACGCAGTTTCTTTGCAGGCCTGATCTGGCTGAAGTAGGACTTCTGCTCTGGGTGTGCTACTTTGCCCTAGAGCTGAAAGGCACAACGTGCAGGCTTCTTTCCAAAGGGCGAGTTGGGCCCCACAGCATCTTGCTTCCAGCTCTTTGGGAAGCTAAGAAACAACTCGCTCTGCACAGTGCTCTTACAGCCTACCGGGAACATCTCTTCCAAAGGCCTGTGAAACGCAGTTTCTTTGCAGGCCTGATCTGGCTGAAGTAGGACTTCTGCTCTGGGTGTGCTACTTTGCCCTAGAGCTGAAAGGCACAACGTGCAGGCTTCTTTCCAAAGGGCGAGTTGGGCCCCACAGCATCTTGCTTCCAGCTCTTTGGGAAGCTAAGAAACAACTCGCTCTGCACAGTGCTCTTACAGCCTACCGGGAACATCTCTTCCAAAGGCCTGTGAAACGCAGTTTCTTTGCAGGCCTGATCTGGCTGAAGTAGGACTTCTGCTCTGGGTGTGCTACTTTGCCCTAGAGCTGAAAGGCACAACGTGCAGGCTTCTTTCCAAAGGGCGAGTTGGGCCCCACAGCATCTTGCTTCCAGCTCTTTGGGAAGCTAAGAAACAACTCGCTCTGCACAGTGCTCTTACAGCCTACCGGGAACATCTCTTCCAAAGGCCTGTGAAACGCAGTTTCTTTGCAGGCCTGATCTGGCTGAAGTAGGACTTCTGCTCTGGGTGTGCTACTTTGCCCTAGAGCTGAAAGGCACAACGTGCAGGCTTCTTTCCAAAGGGCGAGTTGGGCCCCACAGCATCTTGCTTCCAGCTCTTTGGGAAGCTAAGAAACAACTCGCTCTGCACAGTGCTCTTACAGCCTACCGGGAACATCTCTTCCAAAGGCCTGTGAAACGCAGTTTCTTTGCAGGCCTGATCTGGCTGAAGTAGGACTTCTGCTCTGGGTGTGCTACTTTGCCCTAGAGCTGAAAGGCACAACGTGCAGGCTTCTTTCCAAAGGGCGAGTTGGGCCCCACAGCATCTTGCTTCCAGCTCTTTGGGAAGCTAAGAAACAACTCGCTCTGCACAGTGCTCTTACAGCCTACCGGGAACATCTCTTCCAAAGGCCTGTGAAACGCAGTTTCTTTGCAGGCCTGATCTGGCTGAAGTAGGACTTCTGCTCTGGGTGTGCTACTTTGCCCTAGAGCTGAAAGGCACAACGTGCAGGCTTCTTTCCAAAGGGCGAGTTGGGCCCCACAGCATCTTGCTTCCAGCTCTTTGGGAAGCTAAGAAACAACTCGCTCTGCACAGTGCTCTTACAGCCTAGTGGGAACATCTCTTCCAAAGGCCTGTGAAACGCAGTTTCTTTGCAGGCCTGATCTGGCTGAAGTAGGACTTCTGCTCTGGGTGTGCTACTTTGCCCTAGAGCTGAAAGGCACAACGTGCAGGCTTCTTTCCAAAGGGCGAGTTGGGCCCCACAGCATCTTGCTTCCAGCTCTTTGGGAAGCTAAGAAACAACTCGCTCTGCACAGTGCTCTTACAGCCTACCGGGAACATCTCTTCCAAAGGCCTGTGAAACGCAGTTTCTTTGCAGGCCTGATCTGGCTGAAGTAGGACTTCTGCTCTGGGTGTGCTACTTTGCCCTAGAGCTGAAAGGCACAACGTGCAGGCTTCTTTCCAAAGGGCGAGTTGGGCCCCACAGCATCTTGCTTCCAGCTCTTTGGGAAGCTAAGAAACAACTCGCTCTGCACAGTGCTCTTACAGCCTACCGGGAACATCTCTTCCAAAGGCCTGTGAAACGCAGTTTCTTTGCAGGCCTGATCTGGCTGAAGTAGGACTTCTGCTCTGGGTGTGCTACTTTGCCCTAGAGCTGAAAGGCACAACGTGCAGGCTTCTTTCCAAAGGGCGAGTTGGGCCCCACAGCATCTTGCTTCCAGCTCTTTGGGAAGCTAAGAAACAACTCGCTCTGCACAGTGCTCTTACAGCCTAGTGGGAACATCTCTTCCAAAGGCCTGTGAAACGCAGTTTCTTTGCAGGCCTGATCTGGCTGAAGTAGGACTTCTGCTCTGGGTGTGCTACTTTGCCCTAGAGCTGAAAGGCACAACGTGCAGGCTTCTTTCCAAAGGGCGAGTTGGGCCCCACAGCATCTTGCTTCCAGCTCTTTGGGAAGCTAAGAAACAACTCGCTCTGCACAGTGCTCTTACAGCCTACTGGGAACATCTCTTCCAAAGGCCTGTGAAACGCAGTTTCTTTGCAGGCCTGATCTGGCTGAAGTAGGACTTCTGCTCTGGGTGTGCTACTTTGCCCTAGAGCTGAAAGGCACAACGTGCAGGCTTCTTTCCAAAGGGCGAGTTGGGCCCCACAGCATCTTGCTTCCAGCTCTTTGGGAAGCTAAGAAACAACTCGCTCTGCACAGTGCTCTTACAGCCTACCGGGAACATCTCTTCCAAAGGCCTGTGAAACGCAGTTTCTTTGCAGGCCTGATCTGGCTGAAGTAGGACTTCTGCTCTGGGTGTGCTACTTTGCCCTAGAGCTGAAAGGCACAACGTGCAGGCTTCTTTCCAAAGGGCGAGTTGGGCCCCACAGCATCTTGCTTCCAGCTCTTTGGGAAGCTAAGAAACAACTCGCTCTGCACAGTGCTCTTACAGCCTACCGGGAACATCTCTTCCAAAGGCCTGTGAAACGCAGTTTCTTTGCAGGCCTGATCTGGCTGAAGTAGGACTTCTGCTCTGGGTGTGCTACTTTGCCCTAGAGCTGAAAGGCACAACGTGCAGGCTTCTTTCCAAAGGGCGAGTTGGGCCCCACAGCATCTTGCTTCCAGCTCTTTGGGAAGCTAAGAAACAACTCGCTCTGCACAGTGCTCTTACAGCCTACCGGGAACATCTCTTCCAAAGGCCTGTGAAACGCAGTTTCTTTGCAGGCCTGATCTGGCTGAAGTAGGACTTCTGCTCTGGGTGTGCTACTTTGCCCTAGAGCTGAAAGGCACAACGTGCAGGCTTCTTTCCAAAGGGCGAGTTGGGCCCCACAGCATCTTGCTTCCAGCTCTTTGGGAAGCTAAGAAACAACTCGCTCTGCACAGTGCTCTTACAGCCTACCGGGAACATCTCTTCCAAAGGCCTGTGAAACGCAGTTTCTTTGCAGGCCTGATCTGGCTGAAGTAGGACTTCTGCTCTGGGTGTGCTACTTTGCCCTAGAGCTGAAAGGCACAACGTGCAGGCTTCTTTCCAAAGGGCGAGTTGGGCCCCACAGCATCTTGCTTCCAGCTCTTTGGGAAGCTAAGAAACAACTCGCTCTGCACAGTGCTCTTACAGCCTAGTGGGAACATCTCTTCCAAAGGCCTGTGAAACGCAGTTTCTTTGCAGGCCTGATCTGGCTGAAGTAGGACTTCTGCTCTGGGTGTGCTACTTTGCCCTAGAGCTGAAAGGCACAACGTGCAGGCTTCTTTCCAAAGGGCGAGTTGGGCCCCACAGCATCTTGCTTCCAGCTCTTTGGGAAGCTAAGAAACAACTCGCTCTGCACAGTGCTCTTACAGCCTAGTGGGAACATCTCTTCCAAAGGCCTGTGAAACGCAGTTTCTTTGCAGGCCTGATCTGGCTGAAGTAGGACTTCTGCTCTGGGTGTGCTACTTTGCCCTAGAGCTGAAAGGCACAACGTGCAGGCTTCTTTCCAAAGGGCGAGTTGGGCCCCACAGCATCTTGCTTCCAGCTCTTTGGGAAGCTAAGAAACAACTCGCTCTGCACAGTGCTCTTACAGCCTACCGGGAACATCTCTTCCAAAGGCCTGTGAAACGCAGTTTCTTTGCAGGCCTGATCTGGCTGAAGTAGGACTTCTGCTCTGGGTGTGCTACTTTGCCCTAGAGCTGAAAGGCACAACGTGCAGGCTTCTTTCCAAAGGGCGAGTTGGGCCCCACAGCATCTTGCTTCCAGCTCTTTGGGAAGCTAAGAAACAACTCGCTCTGCACAGTGCTCTTACAGCCTAGTGGGAACATCTCTTCCAAAGGCCTGTGAAACGCAGTTTCTTTGCAGGCCTGATCTGGCTGAAGTAGGACTTCTGCTCTGGGTGTGCTACTTTGCCCTAGAGCTGAAAGGCACAACGTGCAGGCTTCTTTCCAAAGGGCGAGTTGGGCCCCACAGCATCTTGCTTCCAGCTCTTTGGGAAGCTAAGAAACAACTCGCTCTGCACAGTGCTCTTACAGCCTAGTGGGAACATCTCTTCCAAAGGCCTGTGAAACGCAGTTTCTTTGCAGGCCTGATCTGGCTGAAGTAGGACTTCTGCTCTGGGTGTGCTACTTTGCCCTAGAGCTGAAAGGCACAACGTGCAGGCTTCTTTCCAAAGGGCGAGTTGGGCCCCACAGCATCTTGCTTCCAGCTCTTTGGGAAGCTAAGAAACAACTCGCTCTGCACAGTGCTCTTACAGCCTACCGGGAACATCTCTTCCAAAGGCCTGTGAAACGCAGTTTCTTTGCAGGCCTGATCTGGCTGAAGTAGGACTTCTGCTCTGGGTGTGCTACTTTGCCCTAGAGCTGAAAGGCACAACGTGCAGGCTTCTTTCCAAAGGGCGAGTTGGGCCCCACAGCATCTTGCTTCCAGCTCTTTGGGAAGCTAAGAAACAACTCGCTCTGCACAGTGCTCTTACAGCCTAGTGGGAACATCTCTTCCAAAGGCCTGTGAAACGCAGTTTCTTTGCAGGCCTGATCTGGCTGAAGTAGGACTTCTGCTCTGGGTGTGCTACTTTGCCCTAGAGCTGAAAGGCACAACGTGCAGGCTTCTTTCCAAAGGGCGAGTTGGGCCCCACAGCATCTTGCTTCCAGCTCTTTGGGAAGCTAAGAAACAACTCGCTCTGCACAGTGCTCTTACAGCCTACCGGGAACATCTCTTCCAAAGGCCTGTGAAACGCAGTTTCTTTGCAGGCCTGATCTGGCTGAAGTAGGACTTCTGCTCTGGGTGTGCTACTTTGCCCTAGAGCTGAAAGGCACAACGTGCAGGCTTCTTTCCAAAGGGCGAGTTGGGCCCCACAGCATCTTGCTTCCAGCTCTTTGGGAAGCTAAGAAACAACTCGCTCTGCACAGTGCTCTTACAGCCTAGTGGGAACATCTCTTCCAAAGGCCTGTGAAACGCAGTTTCTTTGCAGGCCTGATCTGGCTGAAGTAGGACTTCTGCTCTGGGTGTGCTACTTTGCCCTAGAGCTGAAAGGCACAACGTGCAGGCTTCTTTCCAAAGGGCGAGTTGGGCCCCACAGCATCTTGCTTCCAGCTCTTTGGGAAGCTAAGAAACAACTCGCTCTGCACAGTGCTCTTACAGCCTACCGGGAACATCTCTTCCAAAGGCCTGTGAAACGCAGTTTCTTTGCAGGCCTGATCTGGCTGAAGTAGGACTTCTGCTCTGGGTGTGCTACTTTGCCCTAGAGCTGAAAGGCACAACGTGCAGGCTTCTTTCCAAAGGGCGAGTTGGGCCCCACAGCATCTTGCTTCCAGCTCTTTGGGAAGCTAAGAAACAACTCGCTCTGCACAGTGCTCTTACAGCCTACCGGGAACATCTCTTCCAAAGGCCTGTGAAACGCAGTTTCTTTGCAGGCCTGATCTGGCTGAAGTAGGACTTCTGCTCTGGGTGTGCTACTTTGCCCTAGAGCTGAAAGGCACAACGTGCAGGCTTCTTTCCAAAGGGCGAGTTGGGCCCCACAGCATCTTGCTTCCAGCTCTTTGGGAAGCTAAGAAACAACTCGCTCTGCACAGTGCTCTTACAGCCTACCGGGAACATCTCTTCCAAAGGCCTGTGAAACGCAGTTTCTTTGCAGGCCTGATCTGGCTGAAGTAGGACTTCTGCTCTGGGTGTGCTACTTTGCCCTAGAGCTGAAAGGCACAACGTGCAGGCTTCTTTCCAAAGGGCGAGTTGGGCCCCACAGCATCTTGCTTCCAGCTCTTTGGGAAGCTAAGAAACAACTCGCTCTGCACAGTGCTCTTACAGCCTACCGGGAACATCTCTTCCAAAGGCCTGTGAAACGCAGTTTCTTTGCAGGCCTGATCTGGCTGAAGTAGGACTTCTGCTCTGGGTGTGCTACTTTGCCCTAGAGCTGAAAGGCACAACGTGCAGGCTTCTTTCCAAAGGGCGAGTTGGGCCCCACAGCATCTTGCTTCCAGCTCTTTGGGAAGCTAAGAAACAACTCGCTCTGCACAGTGCTCTTACAGCCTACCGGGAACATCTCTTCCAAAGGCCTGTGAAACGCAGTTTCTTTGCAGGCCTGATCTGGCTGAAGTAGGACTTCTGCTCTGGGTGTGCTACTTTGCCCTAGAGCTGAAAGGCACAACGTGCAGGCTTCTTTCCAAAGGGCGAGTTGGGCCCCACAGCATCTTGCTTCCAGCTCTTTGGGAAGCTAAGAAACAACTCGCTCTGCACAGTGCTCTTACAGCCTAGTGGGAACATCTCTTCCAAAGGCCTGTGAAACGCAGTTTCTTTGCAGGCCTGATCTGGCTGAAGTAGGACTTCTGCTCTGGGTGTGCTACTTTGCCCTAGAGCTGAAAGGCACAACGTGCAGGCTTCTTTCCAAAGGGCGAGTTGGGCCCCACAGCATCTTGCTTCCAGCTCTTTGGGAAGCTAAGAAACAACTCGCTCTGCACAGTGCTCTTACAGCCTAGTGGGAACATCTCTTCCAAAGGCCTGTGAAACGCAGTTTCTTTGCAGGCCTGATCTGGCTGAAGTAGGACTTCTGCTCTGGGTGTGCTACTTTGCCCTAGAGCTGAAAGGCACAACGTGCAGGCTTCTTTCCAAAGGGCGAGTTGGGCCCCACAGCATCTTGCTTCCAGCTCTTTGGGAAGCTAAGAAACAACTCGCTCTGCACAGTGCTCTTACAGCCTACCGGGAACATCTCTTCCAAAGGCCTGTGAAACGCAGTTTCTTTGCAGGCCTGATCTGGCTGAAGTAGGACTTCTGCTCTGGGTGTGCTACTTTGCCCTAGAGCTGAAAGGCACAACGTGCAGGCTTCTTTCCAAAGGGCGAGTTGGGCCCCACAGCATCTTGCTTCCAGCTCTTTGGGAAGCTAAGAAACAACTCGCTCTGCACAGTGCTCTTACAGCCTAGTGGGAACATCTCTTCCAAAGGCCTGTGAAACGCAGTTTCTTTGCAGGCCTGATCTGGCTGAAGTAGGACTTCTGCTCTGGGTGTGCTACTTTGCCCTAGAGCTGAAAGGCACAACGTGCAGGCTTCTTTCCAAAGGGCGAGTTGGGCCCCACAGCATCTTGCTTCCAGCTCTTTGGGAAGCTAAGAAACAACTCGCTCTGCACAGTGCTCTTACAGCCTACCGGGAACATCTCTTCCAAAGGCCTGTGAAACGCAGTTTCTTTGCAGGCCTGATCTGGCTGAAGTAGGACTTCTGCTCTGGGTGTGCTACTTTGCCCTAGAGCTGAAAGGCACAACGTGCAGGCTTCTTTCCAAAGGGCGAGTTGGGCCCCACAGCATCTTGCTTCCAGCTCTTTGGGAAGCTAAGAAACAACTCGCTCTGCACAGTGCTCTTACAGCCTACCGGGAACATCTCTTCCAAAGGCCTGTGAAACGCAGTTTCTTTGCAGGCCTGATCTGGCTGAAGTAGGACTTCTGCTCTGGGTGTGCTACTTTGCCCTAGAGCTGAAAGGCACAACGTGCAGGCTTCTTTCCAAAGGGCGAGTTGGGCCCCACAGCATCTTGCTTCCAGCTCTTTGGGAAGCTAAGAAACAACTCGCTCTGCACAGTGCTCTTACAGCCTACCGGGAACATCTCTTCCAAAGGCCTGTGAAACGCAGTTTCTTTGCAGGCCTGATCTGGCTGAAGTAGGACTTCTGCTCTGGGTGTGCTACTTTGCCCTAGAGCTGAAAGGCACAACGTGCAGGCTTCTTTCCAAAGGGCGAGTTGGGCCCCACAGCATCTTGCTTCCAGCTCTTTGGGAAGCTAAGAAACAACTCGCTCTGCACAGTGCTCTTACAGCCTACCGGGAACATCTCTTCCAAAGGCCTGTGAAACGCAGTTTCTTTGCAGGCCTGATCTGGCTGAAGTAGGACTTCTGCTCTGGGTGTGCTACTTTGCCCTAGAGTTGAAAGGCACAACGTGCAGGCTTCTTTCCAAAGGGCGAGTTGGGCCCCACAGCATCTTGCTTCCAGCTCTTTGGGAAGCTAAGAAACAACTCGCTCTGCACAGTGCTCTTACAGCCTAGTGGGAACATCTCTTCCAAAGGCCTGTGAAACGCAGTTTCTTTGCAGGCCTGATCTGGCTGAAGTAGGACTTCTGCTCTGGGTGTGCTACTTTGCCCTAGAGCTGAAAGGCACAACGTGCAGGCTTCTTTCCAAAGGGCGAGTTGGGCCCCACAGCATCTTGCTTCCAGCTCTTTGGGAAGCTAAGAAACAACTCGCTCTGCACAGTGCTCTTACAGCCTAGTGGGAACATCTCTTCCAAAGGCCTGTGAAACGCAGTTTCTTTGCAGGCCTGATCTGGCTGAAGTAGGACTTCTGCTCTGGGTGTGCTACTTTGCCCTAGAGCTGAAAGGCACAACGTGCAGGCTTCTTTCCAAAGGGCGAGTTGGGCCCCACAGCATCTTGCTTCCAGCTCTTTGGGAAGCTAAGAAACAACTCGCTCTGCACAGTGCTCTTACAGCCTACCGGGAACATCTCTTCCAAAGGCCTGTGAAACGCAGTTTCTTTGCAGGCCTGATCTGGCTGAAGTAGGACTTCTGCTCTGGGTGTGCTACTTTGCCCTAGAGCTGAAAGGCACAACGTGCAGGCTTCTTTCCAAAGGGCGAGTTGGGCCCCACAGCATCTTGCTTCCAGCTCTTTGGGAAGCTAAGAAACAACTCGCTCTGCACAGTGCTCTTACAGCCTACTGGGAACATCTCTTCCAAAGGCCTGTGAAACGCAGTTTCTTTGCAGGCCTGATCTGGCTGAAGTAGGACTTCTGCTCTGGGTGTGCTACATTGCCCTAGAGCTGAAAGGCACAACGTGCAGGCTTCTTTCCAAGGGGCGAGTTGGGCCCCACAGCATCTTGCTTCCAGCTCTTTGGGAAGCTAAGAAACAACTCGCTCTGCACAGTGCTCTTACAGCCTACCGGGAACATCTCTTCCAAAGGCCTGTGAAACGCAGTTTCTTTGCAGGCCTGATCTGGCTGAAGTAGGACTTCTGCTCTGGGTGTGCTACTTTGCCCTAGAGCTGAAAGGCACAACGTGCAGGCTTCTTTCCAAAGGGCGAGTTGGGCCCCACAGCATCTTGCTTCCAGCTCTTTGGGAAGCTAAGAAACAACTCGCTCTGCACAGTGCTCTTACAGCCTACCGGGAACATCTCTTCCAAAGGCCTGTGAAACGCAGTTTCTTTGCAGGCCTGATCTGGCTGAAGTAGGACTTCTGCTCTGGGTGTGCTACTTTGCCCTAGAGCTGAAAGGCACAACGTGCAGGCTTCTTTCCAAAGGGCGAGTTGGGCCCCACAGCATCTTGCTTCCAGCTCTTTGGGAAGCTAAGAAACAACTCGCTCTGCACAGTGCTCTTACAGCCTACCGGGAACATCTCTTCCAAAGGCCTGTGAAACGCAGTTTCTTTGCAGGCCTGATCTGGCTGAAGTAAGACTTCTGCTCTGGGTGTGCTACTTTGCCCTAGAGCTGAAAGGCACAATGTGCAGGCTTCTTTCCAAAGGGCGAGTTCGGCCCCACAGCATCTTGCTTCCAGCTCTTTGGGAAGCTAAGAAACAACTCGCTCTGCACAGTGCTCTTACAGCCTACCGGGAACATCTCTTCCAAAGGCCTGTGAAACGCAGTTTCTTTGCAGGCCTGATCTGGCTGAAGTAGGACTTCTGCTCTGGGTGTGCTACTTTGCCCTAGAGCTGAAAGGCACAACGTGCAGGCTTCTTTCCAAAGGGCGAGTTGGACCCCACAGCATCTTGCTTCCAGCTCTTTGGGAAGCTAAGAAACAACTCGCTCTGCACAGTGCTCTTACAGCCTAGTGGGAACATCTCTTCCAAAGGCCTGTGAAACGCAGTTTCTTTGCAGGCCTGATCTGGCTGAAGTAGGACTTCTGCTCTGGGTGTGCTACTTTGCCCTAGAGCTGAAAGGCACAACGTGCAGGCTTCTTTCCAAAGGGCGAGTTGGGCCCCACAGCATCTTGCTTCCAGCTCTTTGGGAAGCTAAGAAACAACTCGCTCTGCACAGTGCTCTTACAGCCTAGTGGGAACATCTCTTCCAAAGGCCTGTGAAACGCAGTTTCTTTGCAGGCCTGATCTGGCTGAAGTAGGACTTCTGCTCTGGGTGTGCTACTTTGCCCTAGAGCTGAAAGGCATAACGTGCAGGCTTCTTTCCAAAGGGCGAGTTGGGCCCCACAGCATCTTGCTTCCAGCTCTTTGGGAAGCTAAGAAACAACTCGCTCTGCACAGTGCTCTTACAGCCTACCGGGAACATCTCTTCCAAAGGCCTGTGAAACGCAGTTTCTTTGCAGGCCTGATCTGGCTGAAGTAGGACTTCTGCTCTGGGTGTGCTACTTTGCCCTAGAGCTGAAAGGCACAACGTGCAGGCTTCTTTCCAAAGGGCGAGTTGGGCCCCACAGCATCTTGCTTCCAGCTCTTTGGGAAGCTAAGTAACAACTCGCTCTGCACAGTGCTCTTACAGCCTAGTGGGAACATCTCTTCCAAAGGCCTGTGAAACGCAGTTTCTTTGCAGGCCTGATCTGGCTGAAGTAGGACTTCTGCTCTGGGTGTGCTACATTGCCCTAGAGCTGAAAGGCACAATGTGCAGGCTTCTTTCCAAGGGGCGAGTTGGGCCCCACAGCATCTTGCTTCCAGCTCTTTGGGAAGCTAAGAAACAACTCGCTCTGCACAGTGCTCTTACAGCCTACCGGGAACATCTCTTCCAAAGGCCTGTGAAACGCAGTTTCTTTGCAGGCCTGATCTGGCTGAAGTAGGACTTCTGCTCTGGGTGTGCTACTTTGCCCTAGAGCTGAAAGGCACAACGTGCAGGCTTCTTTCCAAAGGGCGAGTTGGGCCCCACGGCAGCTTGCTTCCAGCTCTTTGGGAAGCTAAGAAACAACTCGCTCTGCACAGTGCTCTTACAGCCTACCGGGAACATCTCTTCCAAAGGCCTGTGAAACGCAGTTTCTTTGCAGGCCTGATCTGGCTGAAGTAGGACTTCTGCTCTCGGTGTGCTACTTTGCCCTAGAGCTGAAAGGCACAACGTGCAGGCTTCTTTCCAAAGGGCGAGTTGGGCCCCACAGCATCTTGCTTCCAGCTCTTTGGGAAGCTAAGAAACAACTCGCTCTGCACAGTGCTCTTACAGCCTACCGGGAACATCTCTTCCAAAGGCCTTTGAAACGCAGTTTCTTTGCAGGCCTGATCTGGCTGAAGTAGGACTTCTGCTCTGGGTGTGCTACTTTGCCCTAGAGCTGAAAGGCACAACGTGCAGGCTTCTTTCCAAAGGGCGAGTTCGGCCCCACAGCATCTTGCTTCCAGCTCTTTGGGAAGCTAAGAAACCACTCGCTCTGCACAGTGCTCTTACAGCCTACCGGGAACATCTCTTCCAAAGGCCTGTGAAACGCAGTTTCTTTGCAGGCCTGATCTGGCTGAAGTAGGACTTCTGCTCTGGGTGTGCTACTTTGCCCTAGAGCTGAAAGGCACAACGTGCAGGCTTCTTTCCAAAGGGCGAGTTGGACCCCACAGCAGCTTGCTTCCAGCTCTTTGGGAAGCTAAGAAACAACTCGCTCTGCACAGTGCTCTTACAGCCTAGTGGGAACATCTCTTCCAAAGGCCTGTGAAACGCAGTTTCTTTGCAGGCCTGATATGGCTGAAGTTGGACTTCTGCTCTGGGTGTGCTACTTTGCCCTAGAGCTGAAAGGCACAACGTGCAGGCTTCTTTGCAAATGGCGAGTTGGGCCCCACAGCATCTTGCTTCCAGCTCTTTGGGAAGCTAAGAAACAACTCGCTCTGCACAGTGCTCTTACAGCCTAGTGGGAACACCTGTTCCAAAGGCCTGTGAAACGCAGTTTCTTTGCAGGCCTGATCTGGCTGAAGTAGGACTTCTGCTCTGTGTGTGCTACTTTGCCCTAGAGCTGAAAGGCATAACGTGCAGGCTTCTTTCCAAAGGGCGAGTTGGGCCCCACAGCATCTTGCTTCCAGCTCTTTGGGAAGCTAAGAAACCACTCGCTCTGCACAGTGCTCTTACAGCCTACCGGGAACATCTCTTCCAAAGGCCTGTGAAACGCAGTTTCTTTGCAGGCCTGATCTGGCTGAAGTAGGACTTCTGCTCTGGGTGTGCTACTTTGCCCTAGAGCTGAAAGGCACAACGTGCAGGCTTCTTTCCAAAGGGCGAGTTGGGCCCCACAGCATCTTGCTTCCAGCTCTTTGGGAAGCTAAGTAACAACTCGCTCTGCACAGTGCTCTTACAGCCTAGTGGGAACATCTATTCCAAAGGCCTGTGAAACGCAGTTTCTTTGCAGGCCTGATCTGGCTGAAGTAGGACTTCTGCTCTGGGTGTGCTACATTGCCCTAGAGCTGAAAGGCACAATGTGCAGGCTTCTTTCCAAGGGGCGAGTTGGGCCCCACAGCATCTTGCTTCCAGCTCTTTGGGAAGCTAAGAAACAACTCGCTCTGCACAGTGCTCTTACAGCCTACCGGGAACATCTCTTCCAAAGGCCTGTGAAACGCAGTTTCTTTGCAGGCCTGATCTGGCTGAAGTAGGACTTCTGCTCTGGGTGTGCTACTTTGCCCTAGAGCTGAAAGGCACAACGTGCAGGCTTCTTTCCAAAGGGCGAGTTGGGCCCCACGGCAGCTTGCTTCCAGCTCTTTGGGAAGCTGAGAAACAACTCGCTCTGCACAGTGCTCTTACAGCCTACCGGGAACATCTCTTCCAAAGGCCTGTGAAACGCAGTTTCTTTGCAGGCCTGATCTGGCTGAAGTAGGGCTTCTGCTCTCGGTGTGCTACTTTGCCCTAGAGCTGAAAGGCACAACGTGCAGGCTTCTTTCCAAAGGGCGAGTTGGGCCCCACAGCATCTTGCTTCCAGCTCTTTGGGAAGCTAAGAAACAACTCGCTCTGCACAGTGCTCTTACAGCCTACCGGGAACATCTCTTCCAAAGGCCTTTGAAACGCAGTTTCTTTGCAGGCCTGATCTGGCTGAAGTAAGACTTCTGCTCTGGGTGTGCTACTTTGCCCTAGAGCTGAAAGGCACAATGTGCAGGCTTCTTTCTAAAGGGCGAGTTCGGCCCCACAGCATCTTGCTTCCAGCTCTTTGGGAAGCTAAGAAACCACTCACTCTGCACAGTGCTCTTACAGCCTACCGGGAACATCTCTTCCAAAGGCCTGTGAAACGCAGTTTCTTTGCAGGCCTGATCTGGCTGAAGTAGGACTTCTGCTCTGGGTGTGCTACTTTGCCCTAGAGTTGAAAGGCGCAACGTGCAGGCTTCTTTCCAAAGGGCGAGTTGGACCCCACAGCAGCTTGCTTCCAGCTCTTTGGGAAGCTAAGAAACAACTCGCTCTGCCCAGTGCACTTGCAGCCTAGTGGGAACATCTCTTCCAAAGGCCTGTGAAACGCAGTTTGTTTGCAGGCCTGATATGGCTGAAGTTGGACTTCTGCTCTGGGTGTGCTACTTTGCCCTAGAGCTGAAAGGCACAACGTGCAGGCTTCTTTGCAAATGGCGAGTTGGGCCCCACAGCATCTTGCTTCCAGCTCTTTGGGAAGCTAAGAAACAACTCGCTCTGCACAGTGCTCTTACAGCCTAGTGGGAACACATGTTCCAAAGGCCTGTGAAACGCAGTTTCTTTGCAGGCCTGATCTGGCTGAAGTAGGACTTCTGCTCTGTGTGTGCTACTTTGCCCTAGAGCTGAAAGGCATAACGTGCAGGCTTCTTTCCAAAGGGCGAGTTGGGCCCCACAGCATCTTGCTTCCAGCTCTTTGGGAAGCTAAGAAACCACTCGCTCTGCACAGTGCTCTTACAGCCTACCGGGAACATCTCTTCCAAAGGCCTGTGAAACGCAGTTTCTTTGCAGGCCTGATCTGGCTGAAGTAGGACTTCTGCTCTGGGTGTGCTACTTTGCCCTAGAGCTGAAAGGCACAACGTGCAGGCTTCTTTCCAAAGGGCGAGTTGGGCCACACAGCATCTTGCTTCCAGCTCTTTGGGAAGCTAAGAAACAACTCGCTCTGCACAGTGCTCTTACAGCCTAGTGGGAACATCTATTCCAAAGGCCTGTGAAACGCAGTTTCTTTGCAGGCCTGATCTGGCTGAAGTAGGACTTCTGCTCTGGGTGTGCTACATTGCCCTAGAGCTGAAAGGCACAATGTGCAGGCTTCTTTCCAAGGGGCGAGTTGGGCCCCACAGCATCTTGCTTCCAGCTCTTTGGGAAGCTAAGAAACAACTCGCTCTGCACAGTGCTCTTACAGCCTACCGGGAACATCTCTTCCAAAGGCCTGTGAAACGCAGTTTCTTTGCAGGCCTGATCTGGCTGAAGTAGGACTTCTGCTCTGGGTGTGCTACTTTGCCCTAGAGCTGAAAGGCACAACGTGCAGGCTTCTTTCCAAAGGGCGAGTTGGGCCCCACGGCAGCTTGCTTCCAGCTCTTTGGGAAGCTGAGAAACAACTCGCTCTGCACAGTGCTCTTACAGCCTACCGGGAACATCTCTTCCAAAGGCCTGTGAAACGCAGTTTCTTTGCAGGCCTGATCTGGCTGAAGTAGGGCTTCTGCTCTCGGTGTGCTACTTTGCCCTAGAGCTGAAAGGCACAACGTGCAGGCTTCTTTCCAAAGGGCGAGTTGGGCCCCACAGCATCTTGCTTCCAGCTCTTTGGGAAGCTAAGAAACAACTCGCTCTGCACAGTGCTCTTACAGCCTACCGGGAACATCTCTTCCAAAGGCCTTTGAAACGCAGTTTCTTTGCAGGCCTGATCTGGCTGAAGTAAGACTTCTGCTCTGGGTGTGCTACTTTGCCCTAGAGCTGAAAGGCACAATGTGCAGGCTTCTTTCTAAAGGGCGAGTTCGGCCCCACAGCATCTTGCTTCCAGCTCTTTGGGAAGCTAAGAAACCACTCACTCTGCACAGTGCTCTTACAGCCTACCGGGAACATCTCTTCCAAAGGCCTGTGAAACGCAGTTTCTTTGCAGGCCTGATCTGGCTGAAGTAGGACTTCTGCTCTGGGTGTGCTACTTTGCCCTAGAGTTGAAAGGCGCAACGTGCAGGCTTCTTTCCAAAGGGCGAGTTGGACCCCACAGCAGCTTGCTTCCAGCTCTTTGGGAAGCTAAGAAACAACTCGCTCTGCCCAGTGCACTTGCAGCCTAGTGGGAACATCTCTTCCAAAGGCCTGTGAAACGCAGTTTGTTTGCAGGCCTGATATGGCTGAAGTTGGACTTCTGCTCTGGGTGTGCTACTTTGCCCTAGAGCTGAAAGGCACAACGTGCAGGCTTCTTTGCAAATGGCGAGTTGGGCCCCACAGCATCTTGCTTCCAGCTCTTTGGGAAGCTAAGAAACAACTCGCTCTGCACAGTGCTCTTACAGCCTAGTGGGAACACATGTTCCAAAGGCCTGTGAAACGCAGTTTCTTTGCAGGCCTGATCTGGCTGAAGTAGGACTTCTGCTCTGTGTGTGCTACTTTGCCCTAGAGCTGAAAGGCATAACGTGCAGGCTTCTTTCCAAAGGGCGAGTTGGGCCCCACAGCATCTTGCTTCCAGCTCTTTGGGAAGCTAAGAAACCACTCGCTCTGCACAGTGCTCTTACAGCCTACCGGGAACATCTCTTCCAAAGGCCTGTGAAACGCAGTTTCTTTGCAGGCCTGATCTGGCTGAAGTAGGACTTCTGCTCTGGGTGTGCTACTTTGCCCTAGAGCTGAAAGGCACAACGTGCAGGCTTCTTTCCAAAGGGCGAGTTGGGCCCCACAGCATCTTGCTTCCAGCTCTTTGGGAAGCTAAGTAACAACTCGCTCTGCACAGTGCTCTTACAGCCTAGTGGGAACATCTATTCCAAAGGCCTGTGAAACGCAGTTTCTTTGCAGGCCTGATCTGGCTGAAGTAGGACTTCTGCTCTGGGTGTGCTACATTGCCCTAGAGCTGAAAGGCACAATGTGCAGGCTTCTTTCCAAGGGGCGAGTTGGGCCCCACAGCATCTTGCTTCCAGCTCTTTGGGAAGCTAAGAAACAACTCGCTCTGCACAGTGCTCTTACAGCCTACCGGGAACATCTCTTCCAAAGGCCTGTGAAACGCAGTTTGTTGGCAGGCCTGATCTGGCTGAAGTTGGACTTCTGCTCTGGGTGTGCTACTTTGCCCTAGAGCTGAAAGGCACAACGTGCAGGCTTCTTTGCAATTGGCGAGTTGGGCCCCACAGCATCTTGCTTCCAGCTCTTTGGGAAGCTAAGAAACCACTCGCTCTGCACAGTGCTCTTACAGCCTACCGGGAACATCTCTTCCAAAGGCCTGTGAAACGCAGTTTCTTTGCAGGCCTGATCTGGCTGAAGTAGGACTTCTGCTCTGGGTGTGCTACTTTGCCCTAGAGCTGAAAGGCACAACGTGCAGGCTTCTTTCCAAGGGGCGAGTTGGGCCCCACAGCATCTTGCTTCCAGCTCTTTGGGAAGCTAAGAAACCTCTCGCTCTGCACAGTGCTCTTACAGCCTACCGGGAACATCTCTTCCAAAGGCCTGTAAAACGCAGTTTCTTTGCAGGCCTGATCTGGCTGAAGTAGGACTTCTGCTCTGGGTGTGCTACTTTGCCCTAGAGCTGAAAGGCACAACGAGCAGGCTTCCTTCCAAAGGGCGAGTTGGGCCCCACAGCATCTTGCTTCCAGCTCTTTGGGAAGCTGAGAAACAACTCGCTCTGCACAGTGCTCTTACAGCCTACCGGGAACATCTCTTCCGAAGGCCTGTGAAACGCAGTTTCTTTGCAGGCATGATCTGGCTGAAGTAGGGCTTCTGCTCTGGGTGTGCTACTTTGCCCTAGAGCTGAAAGGAACAACGTGCAGGCTTCTTTCCAAAGGGCGAGTTGGGCCCCACAGCATCTTGCTTCCAGCTCTTTGGGAACCTAAGAAACAACTCGCTCTGCACAGTGCTCTTACAGCCTACCGGGAACATCTCTTCCAAAGGCCTGTGAAACGCAGTTTCTTTGCAGGCCTGATCTGGCTGAAGTAGGACTTCTGCTCTGGGTGTGCTACTTTGCCCTAGAGTTGAAAGGCGCAACGTGCAGGCTTCTTTCCAAAGGGCGAGTTGGACCCCACAGCAGCTTGCTTCCAGCTCTTTGGGAAGCTAAGAAACAACTCGCTCTGCCCAGTGCACTTGCAGCCTAGTGGGAACATCTCTTCCAAAGGCCTGTGAAACGCAGTTTGTTTGCAGGCCTGATATGGCTGAAGTTGGACTTCTGCTCTGGGTGTGCTACTTTGCCCTAGAGCTGAAAGGCACAACGTGCAGGCTTCTTTGCAAATGGCGAGTTGGGCCCCACAGCATCTTGCTTCCAGCTCTTTGGGAAGCTAAGAAACAACTCGCTCTGCACAGTGCTCTTACAGCCTAGTGGGAACACATGTTCCAAAGGCCTGTGAAACGCAGTTTCTTTGCAGGCCTGATCTGGCTGAAGTAGGACTTCTGCTCTGTGTGTGCTACTTTGCCCTAGAGCTGAAAGGCATAACGTGCAGGCTTCTTTCCAAAGGGCGAGTTGGGCCCCACAGCATCTTGCTTCCAGCTCTTTGGGAAGCTAAGAAACCACTCGCTCTGCACAGTGCTCTTACAGCCTACCGGGAACATCTCTTCCAAAGGCCTGTGAAACGCAGTTTCTTTGCAGGCCTGATCTGGCTGAAGTAGGACTTCTGCTCTGGGTGTGCTACTTTGCCCTAGAGCTGAAAGGCACAACGTGCAGGCTTCTTTCCAAAGGGCGAGTTGGGCCCCACAGCATCTTGCTTCCAGCTCTTTGGGAAGCTAAGTAACAACTCGCTCTGCACAGTGCTCTTACAGCCTAGTGGGAACATCTATTCCAAAGGCCTGTGAAACGCAGTTTCTTTGCAGGCCTGATCTGGCTGAAGTAGGACTTCTGCTCTGGGTGTGCTACATTGCCCTAGAGCTGAAAGGCACAATGTGCAGGCTTCTTTCCAAGGGGCGAGTTGGGCCCCACAGCATCTTGCTTCCAGCTCTTTGGGAAGCTAAGAAACAACTCGCTCTGCACAGTGCTCTTACAGCCTACCGGGAACATCTCTTCCAAAGGCCTGTGAAACGCAGTTTGTTTGCAGGCCTGATCTGGCTGAAGTTGGACTTCTGCTCTGGGTGTGCTACTTTGCCCTAGAGCTGAAAGGCACAACGTGCAGGCTTCTTTGCAAATGGCGAGTTGGGCCCCACAGCATCTTGCTTCCAGCTCTTTGGGAAGCTAAGAAACCACTCGCTCTGCACAGTGCTCTTACAGCCTACCGGGAACATCTCTTCCAAAGGCCTGTGAAACGCAGTTTCTTTGCAGGCCTGATCTGGCTGAAGTAGGACTTCTGCTCTGGGTGTGCTACTTTGCCCTAGAGCTGAAAGGCACAACGTGCAGGCTTCTTTCCAAGGGGCGAGTTGGGCCCCACAGCATCTTGCTTCCAGCTCTTTGGGAAGCTAAGAAACCTCTCGCTCTGCACAGTGCTCTTACAGCCTACCGGGAACATCTCTTCCAAAGGCCTGTAAAACGCAGTTTCTTTGCAGGCCTGATCTGGCTGAAGTAGGACTTCTGCTCTGGGTGTGCTACTTTGCCCTAGAGCTGAAAGGCACAACGAGCAGGCTTCCTTCCAAAGGGCGAGTTGGGCCCCACAGCATCTTGCTTCCAGCTCTTTGGGAAGCTGAGAAACAACTCGCTCTGCACAGTGCTCTTACAGCCTACCGGGAACATCTCTTCCGAAGGCCTGTGAAACGCAGTTTCTTTGCAGGCATGATCTGGCTGAAGTAGGGCTTCTGCTCTGGGTGTGCTACTTTGCCCTAGAGCTGAAAGGAACAACGTGCAGGCTTCTTTCCAAAGGGCGAGTTGGGCCCCACAGCATCTTGCTTCCAGCTCTTTGGGAACCTAAGAAACAACTCGCTCTGCACAGTGCTCTTACAGCCTACCGGGAACATCTCTTCCAAAGGCCTGTGAAACGCAGTTTCTTTGCAGGCCTGATCTGGCTGAAGTAGGACTTCTGCTCTGGGTGTGCTACTTTGCCCTAGAGTTGAAAGGCGCAACGTGCAGGCTTCTTTCCAAAGGGCGAGTTGGACCCCACAGCAGCTTGCTTCCAGCTCTTTGGGAAGCTAAGAAACAACTCGCTCTGCCCAGTGCACTTGCAGCCTAGTGGGAACATCTCTTCCAAAGGCCTGTGAAACGCAGTTTGTTTGCAGGCCTGATATGGCTGAAGTTGGACTTCTGCTCTGGGTGTGCTACTTTGCCCTAGAGCTGAAAGGCACAACGTGCAGGCTTCTTTGCAAATGGCGAGTTGGGCCCCACAGCATCTTGCTTCCAGCTCTTTGGGAAGCTAAGAAACAACTCGCTCTGCACAGTGCTCTTACAGCCTAGTGGGAACACATGTTCCAAAGGCCTGTGAAACGCAGTTTCTTTGCAGGCCTGATCTGGCTGAAGTAGGACTTCTGCTCTGTGTGTGCTACTTTGCCCTAGAGCTGAAAGGCATAACGTGCAGGCTTCTTTCCAAAGGGCGAGTTGGGCCCCACAGCATCTTGCTTCCAGCTCTTTGGGAAGCTAAGAAACCACTCGCTCTGCACAGTGCTCTTACAGCCTACCGGGAACATCTCTTCCAAAGGCCTGTGAAACGCAGTTTCTTTGCAGGCCTGATCTGGCTGAAGTAGGACTTCTGCTCTGGGTGTGCTACTTTGCCCTAGAGCTGAAAGGCACAACGTGCAGGCTTCTTTCCAAAGGGCGAGTTGGGCCCCACAGCATCTTGCTTCCAGCTCTTTGGGAAGCTAAGTAACAACTCGCTCTGCACAGTGCTCTTACAGCCTAGTGGGAACATCTCTTCCAAAGGCCTGTGAAACGCAGTTTCTTTGCAGGCCTGATCTGGCTGAAGTAGGACTTCTGCTCTGGGTGTGCTACATTGCCCTAGAGCTGAAAGGCACAACGTGCAGGCTTCTTTCCAAGGGGCGAGTTGGACCCCACAGCATCTTGCTTCCAGCTCTTTGGGAAGCTAAGAAACAACTCGCTCTGCACAGTGCTCTTACAGCCTACCGGGAACATCTCTTCCAAAGGCCTGTGAAACGCAGTTTCTTTGCAGGCCTGATCTGGCTGAAGTTGGACTTCTGCTCTGGGTGTGCTACTTTGCCCTAGAGCTGAAAGGCACAACGTGCAGGCTTCTTTGCAAATGGCGAGTTGGGCCCCACAGCATCTTGCTTCCAGCTCTTTGGGAAGCTAAGAAACCACTCGCTCTGCACAGTGCTCTTACAGCCTACCGGGAACATCTCTTCCAAAGGCCTGTGAAACGCAGTTTCTTTGCAGGCCTGATCTGGCTGAAGTAGGACTTCTGCTCTGGGTGTGCTACTTTGCCCTAGAGCTGAAAGGCACAACGTGCAGGCTTCTTTCCAAAGGGCGAGTTGGGCCCCACAGCATCTTGCTTCCAGCTCTTTGGGAAGCTAAGAAACCTCTCGCTCTGCACAGTGCTCTTACAGCCTACCGGGAACATCTCTTCCAAAGGCCTGTAAAACGCAGTTTCTTTGCAGGCCTGATCTGGCTGAAGTAGGACTTCTGCTCTGGGTGTGCTACTTTGCCCTAGAGCTGAAAGGCACAACGAGCAGGCTTCCTTCCAAAGGGCGAGTTGGGCCCCACAGCATCTTGCTTCCAGCTCTTTGGGAAGCTGAGAAACAACTCGCTCTGCACAGTGCTCTTACAGCCTACCGGGAACATCTCTTCCAAAGGCCTGTGAAACGCAGTTTCTTTGCAGGCCTGATCTGGCTGAAGTAGGACTTCTGCTCTGGGTGTGCTACTTTGCCCTAGAGCTGAAAGGAACAACGTGCAGGCTTCTTTCCAAAGGGCGAGTTGGGCCCCACAGCATCTTGCTTCCAGCTCTTTGGGAAGCTAAGAAACAACTCGCTCTGCACAGTGCTCTTACAGCCTACCGGGAACATCTCTTCCAAAGGCCTGTGAAACGCAGTTTCTTTGCAGGCCTGATCTGGCTGAAGTTGGACTTCTGCTCTGGGTGTGCTACTTTGCCCTAGAGCTGAAAGGCACAACGTGCAGGCTTCTTTGCAAATGGCGAGTTGGGCCCCACAGCATCTTGCTTCCAGCTCTTTGGGAAGCTAAGAAACAACTCGCTCTGCACAGTGCTCTTACAGCCTAGTGGGAACACATGTTCCAAAGGCCTGTGAAACGCAGTTTCTTTGCAGGCCTGATCTGGCTGAAGTAGGACTTCTGCTCTGTGTGTGCTACTTTGCCCTAGAGCTGAAAGGCACAACGTGCAGGCTTCTTTCCAAAGGGCGAGTTGGGCCCCACAGCATCTTGCTTCCAGCTCTTTGGGAAGCTAAGAAACCACTCGCTCTGCACAGTGCTCCTACAGCCTACCGGGAACATCTCTTCCAAAGGCCTGTGAAACGCAGTTTCTTTGCAGGCCTGATCTGGCTGAAGTAGGACTTCTGCTCTGGGTGTGCTACTTTGCCCTAGAGCTGAAAGGCACAACGTGCAGGCTTCTTTCCAAAGGGCGAGTTGGGCCCCACAGCATCTTGCTTCCAGCTCTTTGGGAAGCTAAGAAACAACTCGCTCTGCACAGTGCTCTTACAGCCTAGTGGGAACATCTATTCCAAAGGCCTGTGAAACGCAGTTTCTTTGCAGGCCTGATCTGGCTGAAGTAGGACTTCTGCTCTGGGTGTGCTACATTGCCCTAGAGCTGAAAGGCACAATGTGCAGGCTTCTTTCCAAGGGGCGAGTTGGGCCCCACAGCATCTTGCTTCCAGCTCTTTGGGAAGCTAAGAAACAACTCGCTCTGCACAGTGCTCTTACAGCCTACCGGGAACATCTCTTCCAAAGGCCTGTGAAACGCAGTTTCTTTGCAGGCCTGATCTGGCTGAAGTAGGACTTCTGCTCTGGGTGTGCTACTTTGCCCTAGAGCTGAAAGGCACAACGTGCAGGCTTCTTTGCAAATGGCGAGTTGGGCCCCACAGCATCTTGCTTCCAGCTCTTTGGGAAGCTAAGAAACAACTCGCTCTGCACAGTGCTCTTACAGCCTACCGGGAACATCTCTTCCAAAGGCCTGTGAAACGCAGTTTCTTTGCAGGCCTGATCTGGCTGAAGTAGGACTTCTGCTCTGGGTGTGCTACTTTGCCCTAGAGCTGAAAGGCACAACGTGCAGGCTTCTTTCCAAGGGGCGAGTTGGGCCCCACAGCATCTTGCTTCCAGCTCTTTGGGAAGCTAAGAAACCTCTCGCTCTGCACAGTGCTCTTACAGCCTACCGGGAACATCTCTTCCAAAGGCCTGTAAAACGCAGTTTCTTTGCAGGCCTGATCTGGCTGAAGTAGGACTTCTGCTCTGGGTGTGCTACTTTGCCCTAGAGCTGAAAGGCACAACGAGCAGGCTTCCTTCCAAAGGGCGAGTTGGGCCCCACAGCATCTTGCTTCCAGCTCTTTGGGAAGCTGAGAAACAACTCGCTCTGCACAGTGCTCTTACAGCCTACCGGGAACATCTCTTCCGAAGGCCTGTGAAACGCAGTTTCTTTGCAGGCATGATCTGGCTGAAGTAGGACTTCTGCTCTGGGTGTGCTACTTTGCCCTAGAGCTGAAAGGAACAACGTGCAGGCTTCTTTCCAAAGGGCGAGTTGGGCCCCACAGCATCTTGCTTCCAGCTCTTTGGGAACCTAAGAAACAACTCGCTCTGCACAGTGCTCTTACAGCCTACCGGGAACATCTCTTCCAAAGGCCTGTGAAACGCAGTTTCTTTGCAGGCCTGATCTGGCTGAAGTAGGACTTCTGCTCTGGGTGTGCTACTTTGCCCTAGAGTTGAAAGGCGCAACGTGCAGGCTTCTTTCCAAAGGGCGAGTTGGACCCCACAGCAGCTTGCTTCCAGCTCTTTGGGAAGCTAAGAAACAACTCGCTCTGCCCAGTGCACTTGCAGCCTAGTGGGAACATCTCTTCCAAAGGCCTGTGAAACGCAGTTTCTTTGCAGGCCTGATATGGCTGAAGTTGGACTTCTGCTCTGGGTGTGCTACTTTGCCCTAGAGCTGAAAGGCACAACGTGCAGGCTTCTTTGCAAATGGCGAGTTGGGCCCCACAGCATCTTGCTTCCAGCTCTTTGGGAAGCTAAGAAACAACTCGCTCTGCACAGTGCTCTTACAGCCTAGTGGGAACACATGTTCCAAAGGCCTGTGAAACGCAGTTTCTTTGCAGGCCTGATCTGGCTGAAGTAGGACTTCTGCTCTGTGTGTGCTACTTTGCCCTAGAGCTGAAAGGCATAACGTGCAGGCTTCTTTCCAAAGGGCGAGTTGGGCCCCACAGCATCTTGCTTCCAGCTCTTTGGGAAGCTAAGAAACAACTCGCTCTGCACAGTGCTCTTACAGCCTAGTTGGAGCATCTCTTCCAAAGGCCTGTGAAACGCAGTTTCTTTGCAGGCCTGATCTGGCTGAAGTAGGACTTCTGCTCTGGGTGTGCTACTTTGCCCTAGAGCTTAAAGGCACAACGTGCAGGCTTCTTTCCAAAGGGCGAGTTGGGTCCCACAGCATCTTGCTTCCAGCTCTTTGGGAAGCTAAGAAACCACTCGCTCTGCACAGTGCTCTTACAGCCTACCGGGAACATCTCTTCCAAAGGCCTGTGAAACGCAGTTTCTTTGCAGGCCTGATCTGGCTGAAGTAGGACTTCTGCTCTGGGTGTGCTACTTTGCCCTAGAGCTGAAAGGCACAACGTGCAGGCTTCTTTCCAAAGGGCGAGTTGGGCCCCACAGCATCTTGCTTCCAGCTCTTTGGGAAGCTAAGAAACAACTCGCTCTGCACAGTGCTCTTACAGCCTAGTGGGAACATCACTTCCAAAGGCCTGTGAAACGCAGTTTCTTTGCAGGCCTGATCTGGCTGAAGTAGGACTTCTGCTCTGGGTGTGCTACTTTGCCCTAGAGCTGAAAGGCACAACTTGCAGGCTTCTTTCCAAAGGGCGAGTTGGGCCCCACAGCATCTTGCTTCCAGCTCTTTGGGAAGCTGAGAAACAACTCGCTCTGCACAGTGCTCTTACAGCCTACCGGGAACATCTCTTCCACAGGCCTGTGAAACGCAGTTTCTTTGCAGGCCTGATCTGGCTGAAGTAGGACTTCTGCTCTGGGTGTGCTACTTTTCCCTAGAGCTGAAAGGCACAACGTGCAGGCTTCTTTCCAAAGGGCGAGTTGAGCCCCACAGCATCTTGCTTCCAGCCTTTTGGGAAGCTAAGAAACAACTCGCTCTGCACAGTGCTCTTACAGCCTAGTGGGAACATCTATTCCAAAGGCCTTTGAAACGCAGTTTCTTTGCAGGCCTGATCTGGCTGAAGTAGGACTTCTGCTCTGGGTGTGCTACATTGCCCTAGAGCTGAAAGGCACAACGTGCAGGCTTCTTTCCAAGGGGCGAGTTGGGGCCCACAGCATCTTGCTTCCAGCTCTTTGGGAACCTAAGAAACAACTCGCTCTGCACAGTGCTCTTACAGCCTACCGGGAACATCTCTTCCAAAGGCCTGTGAAACGCAGTTTCTTTGCAGGCCTGATCTGGCTGAAGTAGGGCTTCTGCTCTGGGTGTGCTACTTTGCCCTAGAGCTGAAAGGAACAACGTGCAGGCTTCTTTGCAAATGGCGAGTTGGGCCCCACAGCATCTTGCTTCCAGCTCTTTGGGAACCTAAGAAACAACTCGTTCTGCACAGTGCTCTTACAGCCTAGTGGGAACACATCTTCCAAAGGCCTGTGAAACGCAGTTTCTTTGCAGGCCTGATCTGGCTGAAGTAGGACTTCTGCTCTGTGTGTGCTACTTTGCCCTAGAGCTGAAAGGCACAACGTGCAGGCTTCTTTCCAAAGGGCGAGTTGGGCCCCACAGCATCTTGCTTCCAGCTCTTTGGGAAGCTAAGAAGCAACTCGCTCTGCACAGTGCTCTTACAGCCTACCTTGAACATCTCTTCCAAAGGCCTGTGAAACGCAGTTTCTTTGCAGGCCTGATCTGGCTGAAGTAGGACTTCTGCTCTGGGTGTGCTACTTTGCCCTAGAGCTGAAAGGAACAACGTGCAGGCTTCTTTCCAAAGGGCGAGTTGGGCCCCACAGCATCTTGCTTCCAGCTCTTTGCGAAGCTAAGTAACAACTCGCTCTGCACAGTGCTCTTACAGCCTAGTGGGAACATCTCTTCCACAGGCCTGTGAAACGCAGTTTCTTTGCAGGCCTGATCTGGCTCAAGTAGGACTTCTGCTCTGGGTGTGCTACTTTGCCCTAGAGCTGAAAGGCACAACGTGCAGGCTTCTTTGCAAATGGCGAGTTGGGCCCCACAGCATCTTGCTTCCAGCTCTTTGGGAAGCTAAGAAACAACTCGCTCTGCACAGTGCTCTTACAGCCTAGTGGGAACACATGTTCCAAAGGCCTGTGAAACGCAGTTTCTTTGCAGGCCTGATGTGGCTGAAGTAGGACTTCTGCTCTGGGTGTGCTACATTGCCCTAGAGCTGAAAGGCACAACGTGCAGGCTTCTTTCCAAAGGGCGAGTTGGGCCCCACAGCATCTTGCTTCCAGCTCTTTGGGAAGCTAAGAAACCACTCGCTCTGCACAGTGCTCTTACAGCCTACCGGGAACATCTCTTCCAAAGGCCTGTGAAACGCAGTTTCTTTGCAGGCCTGATCTGGCTGAAGTAGGACTTCTGCTCTGGGTGTGCTACTTTGCCCTAGAGCTGAAAGTCACAACGTGCAGGCTTCTTTCCACAGGGCGAGTTGGGCCCCACAGCATCTTGCTTCCAGCTCTTTGGGAAGCTAAGAAACCACTCGCTCTGCACAGTGCTCTTACAACCTACCGGGAACATCTCTTCCAAAGGCCTGTGAAACGCAGTTTCTTTGCAGGCCTGATCTGGCTGAAGTAGGACTTCTGCTCGGGGTGTGCTACTTTGCCCTAGAGCTGAAAGGCACAACGTGCAGGCTTCTTTCCAAAGGGCGAGTTGGGCCCCACAGCAGCTTGCTTCCAGCTCTTTGGGAAGCTAAGAAACAACTCGCTCTGCACAGTGCTCTTACAGCCTACCGGGAACATCTCTTCCAAAGGCCTGTGAAACGCAGTTTCTTTGCAGGCCTGATCTGGCTGAAGTAGGACTTCTGCTCTCGGTGTGCTACTTTGCCCTAGAGCTGAAAGGCACAACGTGCAGGCTTCTTTCCAAAGGGCGAGTTGGGCCCCACAGCATCTTGCTTCCAGCTCTTTGGGAAGCTAAGAAACAACTCGCTCTGCACAGTGCTCTTACAGCCTACCGGGAACATCTCTTCCAAAGGCCTGTGAAACGCAGTTTCTTTGCAGGCCTGATCTGGCTGAAGTAGGACTTCTGCTCTGGGTGTGCTACTTTGCCCTAGAGCTGAAAGGCACAACGTGCAGGCTTCTTTCCAAAGGGCGAGTTGGGCCCCACAGCATCTTGCTTCCAGCTCTTTGGGAAGCTAAGAAAAGCAATACGTAACTGAAC